>NW_017804131.1:1483010-1520013 GCF_001625305.1 Branchiostoma belcheri
GTTAAAACACTGCGTTTTTAGCTCTTCTTTTGATTGTAAGTCGAGTTTTAGTTAAAAAATAAAAAAATCCTAAGACAGAAAGTTCAAATTTACTGTAATATTTCTAAAAATCAAAAAATTTAACCTTATTTTTAATTTTCGGGGCCTCTTAAAATCAGTTGTTTGGTTCTCGTGAACCCTTTTTGAAATCCGAAATTGATCTCATTTGGAAGGAAATGTACACAAAGTGGAGCAAAGGCAGTGCAAGAATAGCATTTGAGGTAAACAAAATCACTTATTACATTTTATTTTGACGAGTATTTACTCTCCAATTACTTTTGTTTATTTTCAAATTTTACCCGTTACCCCCGGGCCGGCCCAGGACTCCCGCGCGGCCACGTTCGAACGCGTTCTGTAACCCGATACCTCCCTAGTAATGCGACTTTAGCCTAGCAACCGACCGCCGTGATTTGATTGTACAGCTTCAATTCCAATGTATAGATAGAGAGGACATGTCTTACAAAAACAAACAACATATTCATAGCATGTTTATGGAAATAAGCACCCCAGCAGTAGCTTCCCTTAAATGCCTCATCTTTAATTAAGGAAACTATGCGGAAGAAATGAGTCAAGATTGCAAACAAAAATTGGGGACATGGGGACAGCATACATGTATCTAGCAAGAAGACAGAACTGAAGAAAACTGTCCAACTGAAGAAAACTGTGCAGCTGAAGAAAATTGTGCAGTGTAGAAAATTGTGCAGCTGAAGAAAATTGTGCAGTGAAGAAATTGTGAAGAAAATTTTGCAGCTGAAGAAAATTGTGCAGCTGAAGAAAATTGTGCAGTGAAGAAATTGTGAAGAAAATTGTGCAGCTGAAGAAAATTGTGCAGCTGAAGAAAACTGTGCGGCTGAAGAAGACTGTGCAGCTGAAGGAAACTTTGCAGCTGAAGGAAACTGTGCAGCTGAAGGAAACTGTGCAGCTGAAGGAAACTGTGCAGCTGAAGAAATTTCCAGTGACAGTGGGGAAGTGTTGATCTGATCACCTGTTCTTTGCCAGTACGTGTTACAGTCATGTTCCATGCCTCCCTCCCACTGAGCCTTCCCAGTCTCGTCATAAAGCGTGCCATCAGTTGGGTGAGCACAGTAACAGTAGCCGGTGGACCCGTGGCACTGGGTTGTCTTGAAGGATCCATCTTCCTCACATTGTGGGATGTAAGCTCCAGGAATGGGCTCCGTGGTCTCTACTAACGTCTGACATTTGGTCTTTACTTGTCCTGTATGCATGCATTAGTATAGAGGTTTGAAACAACATGATATCAACATTCATTTGCTGTTAAAGTACATGTACAGTCAGAACTGATCAGTTAAGGCTGTACCTTGTTTGGAGATCTCTCAACTATAACTGTTGTATAAAATATTGCTTTAACACACCAACACTCATACACACTCCCTCAAAATAGGGGACCATTCAAGATACGCTTAAAATCGTATTCAGCCTGAAATTGTTGCAGTCTTGGTCATTTTGAACTGTACACGAATCAGACATACCAACAGTTTGCCAGTACGTATCACAGTTGTGTTCCATGCCCCCCTCCCACTGAGCCTTTCCAGTCTCATCATAAAGCGTGCCGTCAGTCGGGTGTGCACAGTAACAGTAGCCGGTGGACCCGTGGCACTGGGTTGTCTTGAAGGAACCATCTTCCTCACATTGTGGGATGTAAGCTCCAGGAATGGGCTCTGTAGTCTCTACTAACGTCTGACATTTGGTCTTTACTTGTCCTGTGTGCATGCATTAGTACAGAGGTTTGATCACACATTGCATCAAGACTGGTTTGTTGATGTTGATGTACATGTACAGTCAGAAACTAATCAGTTAAATACTGTACCTCGTTTGGCAATCTCTCTACCACAACTGTTGCATAGAATACTGCTTTAACAAACTAACATTCATACACACTCCTTTAATATAGAAGTCTCAGACCTTTTAAGATATGCTTAATATCATAGTCAGTCTTTGTCAACTAACATTGTGCAGTCTTGGTCATTTTGAACTGTACACGAATCAGACATACCAACAGTTTGCCAGTACGTATCGCAGTTATGTTCCATGCCCCCCTCCCATTGAGCCTTGCCAGTCTCGTCATAAAGTGTGCCGTCAGTTGGGTGAGCACAGTAACAGTAGCCAGTGGACCCGTGGCACTGGGTTGTCTTGAAGGAACCATCTTCCTCACATTGTGGGATGTAAGCTCCAGGAATGGGCTCCGTGGTCTCTACTAACGTCTGACATTTGGTCTTTACTTGTCCTGTGTGCATGCATTAGTACAGAGGTTTGATCACACATTGCATCAATACTGGTCTGTTGATGTTGAGTACATGTACAGTCAGAAACTAATCAGTTAAATACTGTACCTCGTTTGGCAATCTCTCTACCACAACTGTTGCATAGAATACTGCTTTAACAAACTAACATTCATACACACTCCTTTAATATAGAAGTCTCAGACCTTTTAAGATATGCTTAACATTGTAGTCAGTCTTCGTCAACTAACATTGTTGCAGTCTTGGTCATTTTGAACTGTACACGAATCAGACATACCAACAGTTTGCCAGTACGTATCGCAGTCGTGTTCCATGCCCCCCTCCCATTGAGCCTTGCCAGTCTCCCTGAAAAGCGTGCCGTCAGTCGGGTGAGCACAGTAACAGTAGCCGGTGGACCCGTGGCACTGGGTTGTCTTGAAGGAACCATCTTCCTCACATTGTGGGATGTAAGCTCCAGGAATGGGCTCTGTGGTCTCTACTAACGTCTGACATTTGGTCTTTTCCTGTCCTGTTTGGGTTGTAGTTATAGCAGTATAATTAGAAAACTACTTTCAAGTGAATTAAAAATCTTTCCTTTAAAGTATATTTGAGGAAAGACGTGTAGTCTTGTACACTGTACTTTTGGAACCCACTGTAGACTCATAATGAAACACAAGTAATCACCTGCAGTTTGCCAGTAACTGTTACAGTCATGTTCCTCTCCCTCCTCCCATGGACGTTTGCCAGTCTCTTCATAAAGTGTGCCATCAGTTGGGTGAGCACAGTAACAGTAGCCGGTGGACCCGTGGCACTGGGTTGTCTTGAAGGAACCATCTTCCTCACATTGTGGGATGTAAGCTCCAGGAATGGGCTCTGTGGTCTCTACTAACGTCTGACATTTGGTCTTTACTTGTCCTGTTTATAAGCAGTTATGCAGTGAAAATTATACTTGCATCCACCAGTAATAGGGGTCCCCAGATCATTTCTTCACAATTGTAATTTAAAAATGTTCTGCTATTTGAAAAACACCTCGGATAGGAGTGGTACATTACAGCATTTCATTGACGTCTATTCCAAAGTTTCTTGATAGCAAATAAACTTGCCAACAAGTGGGAGAACCTTCTATTGAGCTGGTTAGAAAAATGATTACAACTGTGTTCGGCAAAAGTTTGTGTTCTGCACCATTTCAGAATCGGATGTAAAAGTCAAACTTGGGAAGAAGGTACATAGCTTTACAGTGTGGTTATCACTAGGCATAGATAGATCATCACCTGCTGTTTGCCAGTATGTATCACAGTTGTGTGGGATGGATCTCCCCTCCCACAAGCGAATGCCAGTCTCTTCATAAAGTGTGCCGTCAGTCGGGTGTGCACAGTAACAGTAGCCGGTGGACCCGTGACACTGGGTTGTCTTGAAGGAACCATCTTCCTCACATTGTGGGATGTAAGCTCCAGGAATGGGCTCCGTGGTCTCTACTAACGTCTGACATTTGGTCTTTTCTCCCCCTATTTTATAGGCAGCAGTAGCAGGTACATGTAGTTATGATTGAAATTGGTGGGTGGTACCCAGATCACCATTTAGAATGTTCGAGACTGCCAATTATATGCTCCCAAAAACTTAACATTAGACTACTAGTATGCACAGACCATTTTCACGTAACAAACATTTGTACATTGTATTTCAACAATTAGCAACTAGCCATAAATTCACGTACAACAGTGTACTGGAATCTCTATGTACTTCTATCTTTCTCAATCAAAAATTAATATGCCGTTAATTAAAATGACCTGGCAACCTCCAATTCTGATTTTACATCAGAATGATTATGAGTTGTGTTTAAGTCTGGTGCTATTTACATGTACATGAGAGTCAGTGAGAGTAGAAGACAAATTTTGGAAAAAAATGTGCAGATGAAACAAGATAAATAAATATATAGCTCTGAAATCTGAACATAAGCAGCTTATATACATGTATAATTCACATTATTTAATTATCTTATTTCATTCCATTCGACTTCTCCATTGCACGATGGAGGGGAGACAAAATAGGCACTTGCTAGTTGTCTCCCCCCATGTATTTTCGATTTAACCTGGAATGATAATGAAGAGCCATTACCTGCAGTTTGCCAGTATATGTTACAGTCGTGTTCTTCCCCCTCCTCCCAAGATCGCCTGCCAGTTTCCTCGTAAAGCGTGCCGTCAGTTGGGTGAGCACAGTAACAGTAGCCGGTGGAGCCGTGACACTGGGTTGTTTTGAAGGAACCATCTTCCTCACATTGTGGGATGTAAGCTCCAGGAATGGGATCTGTGGTCTCTACTAACATCTGACATTTTGTCATTTCTCCTGTAGAGAAGGCCAGAAAATATTTCTTCTTACAAACAACTACTAGTACAATGTACGACATGTATGGTCAATCAAAAAACAGTAAAACATACAGTGTTCATGTACATGTATATGCCCCCACAGATAGATGTCATCTGGTAAAATGAGCTATCAGATAACCCCATCAGAACCACAGATTTTAGCAGAATGACAGGCTACAGGAGCTGTTATGTGTTATTTACTTCTCAGAGTCAGATGTGGACTACAGTATACACAAAATATGTTATTCTATACATAAAATTTGGTGTGTTAAAAAGAAGAATTTGCCAATAAAAACAATTACCATGAAATGTGCATGCTAACCACTCATCCATGATTCCATCCCTATTACTTTCTTTCTCTTCACTGCTATGATCAATGAGGAACTTTGCTCCTATAATTTACAGACCAAGGAAATTTTTGCCTCCAGACATATGCTGGTTGATGAGTTCTACTGCCCCCTAGGATAAGAAGTTGAAGGACAAGGTCAAGAGGTCAGCATTGGCATATGCCAGACTTCTGTGTGAACCAGTTCTGCAACCCAACAACTTTATGTCTGCCTGTTCTGTCTCTGCCCACCATGTCCCTAGGAAAGGCCTACTGGCTCAAACAGAGGATTTGATTCTGAACATGTACCGAGGGGCAGCCAACTCGCCCACATGAGATAGTAACTGAGGTGAACAAATCTCGGCCTTGTGGTCAAATCCGGCATACTTGTACCTCGTCCAAAAATAGAAGACTGACTGCCAAAAGCTAAGGACATCCTGGCAACAACGAGTTGTCAAACATACATGTAACTTCTGAATATGCCAAGAAAATCTCCAATACCTGCCTCAATGTACATTTGTATGACGGACATCGACACAATTAGCCAAATGTCAGGTACATTGTATTATTGCTACCATGTGCTGTTCCTAGCTGTGACTGAAGCTTCCCCTCACATTAGACTAAATTGGACTTGATACTGTCCGACAGTGGGAGAGGTGTCACAAGTGCACACTTACTGGAGATGTAATGTCCCAATAATTGAAGTAACTACACTTAGTCTAGTACTGTCTCTTAAGTCATTTTACAAAGAAATCAACTTTCATTTGAGTCTGCCCACTCTAGCTTTCATCACAATAATTAGTTTTATAGGTATTATCATGCATATTTTGTATGGAAGGGAGTAAATATGTGACCAACTTGTTGAATCAGATGTAATTAAGACAATGGGATTCTCACTACTGAATTCACTGCATCGAAGTTAGAAGTCAGCTTTACAGTGGGTTAGAATAAATTCGCTCCAAGCCAAAAGTTCTGTTTAATTTAAATTTGTTGTTTTAGATATGTTATCTTTAATGGCATTGCCAGAGCTGCAGGAGAGACATTGTCTAAGAAAACTTATACACTCTTTGATAATGGCTGTTGTCACAAGGTGCACACACAATTTCTTTCATCTTCCACAAGAACAGATAACATTACATACACACAATAAGTTCCATTCAGAGTTTATATGGGGAGTATACATAGTCAGTATCTGTCAGGACAGTTGATATGGGCTTCAAAGGCTTTCCAGTACATACAAGAGAAATCCCCAGTACTGACAAGGGACAAACATCTGGCACACAGGGTGGCTTGGTTAAATCTTGTCTCAAGGTCAAGTCTTGGGTGGCAACTTGGGCTCACTTGAACTTGAGCTTCATGACCTAGGTTTCATCATTTGAACTGCACAAACTAGTTCATTAAGGGATAGCCTTACATTTATGATAATGTAATGATGTTAGTAACAAGGCCAATTAAAAAACTACAAAAAAGGGCAGAATGTAAAAACTCATCCATCCACATCTGCAGTCATTAAGATTGCCTTATGCATGCTTTTATTTTACCTGCAGTATTCATTTGTACTTAGTAACACATGCCTTGTTTTTCCATTGAACAGATCTACAGAGTTATTTACCATGTACTATCATTGTCCTGAAACCTTACCCAAATTCTGTGAAGTGTAAAACCACAGGAAGGATGCTGTGGCCTCATATGTCATACGTTTACATTCCAACAGTATGAGCTTCAGTGAACTTCAAAATCCAGTGGTTAGGTCAGGCTTTGACATTAAATCCACTCTGATAAGTGTATAGCTTTGTACAAAAATATTTGGAAATCTTATAGCAATGTTGAATTTTCCCAATTCAAAACAGTCCAACTTTGCAAAAACACAAAATTTGTCAAAACTACAGATCTATAATTTTTTCTTTGAACTGTTAAATGGTACATGTACATAACACACTGTTGCTCCAGTGAGCACACATTGTTTTGAGTCTCAGTAATTGTGTTGTACATTTCATTGGGACAAGAAATAATAAGGTTATATCACTGACATCTTGAAACTACTGACTAGGAAAACACATTTTGTTCCAGCACATTTTCCACATAGTCTGACTGTATTCAGGAGAATTGGGTTGACTCCATAGCCAGGAGGTCCAGGGGACTCTCATGTTTCTAAAACTATGATGAAACAGACATCTAGAACGCAGCAGGAGTACTTCTGATCAGAACATGATACAAACCATATTTCTTGACACACAGCACAAAAAATTCCATTGCAATTCCCTTGAAGTAATTTTTCCAAGATAAAAATCATTAATAAAAAGGATCAGACGAGACATATAAACAATCAATGATCTAGAGAAAAACAAGACTTTTTAATAGTTATGCATATTGTAGCATGATTTACAGCGAACTCCAGTTCCCTATGCCTGCAAATGATTGGACTGATTGATTGCATGAATGACAGCAAATGTTTATTATTTCTATGTCTTAGGTGAACTTGGGAGGCCGAAGGCCATGTTTACTATTGTGGGCCACTACGCATAGAATAAACAAAGCAAATAAATACTGACAGTAGTATCCAACCTTGATTGTTTAAGAGAAACAATGGCCTGAACAGGTGTGAAGTGATGGGATCATTCAGGTAAAGGGTTCTATTACTATTCCTAACAGTTCACAAGTTTAGACTACTTGAACACTGTTTAAATTAGTCAATTGAGCTCACAAGTGGCTGATACATGAAAAAAACATGAAAAGTATGGCTTGAACCATAAAATCTAAGAAAAAGAATGATAAAGTGAGTACATGATGAAACCAAACCTAAAGTCAGACCACCAGACTAGGTCATGTTTTCTTAGCCTATGACTCAAACAAGGTAACAGCAAATTTAACAATGTTTTGTAACAACACAGTGGAAATACTGAGACTGAGGAGTTAAGTTCCAGCCCATCTGCTTAGCCTGGTACAGAGCTGTAACCCTGACCTCTGTGGGCAATGACTGTTTAAATCACACTGGTTCAGGGTCTAACCAAATAAACCATTATTTTATTTCGGGGAACCCACCACATGTCAGCGACTCTAACGCTGAAGTTCAAGATTCAATCTATGTTTTCAGAGGAAGGGAAAGAGCATACTTTGTTTGCCAGTTTTAAACATGTGATAGATACTTTGTAAAGAGCAACCATCAACTTAGTGGTTCAATTCGGAATAAAAATTGTGCATACCAGTACTCTAACTAAAATCTGCTCAACTTAAATGTTTCCTGAGTGCTTTAAATATTTTTTTCTTGGATTCTATAAGTTTGCCTGGTTTGTATTTTCATACAGATAAAATAAAAACAAAAAAATAGTGAAGCTTACACCAATCATCCTTCCTCTCTGCTGACATGTGGAATTGTAGTTACTGACTGTAAAATTTCTACTGTCATTTACAAACTGCAATGTAAGTATCATGTGGCTGTTTACAACTACTTTCCCAGAACAACCATAAAGTCATACTTCATGAATTAAAATTGCACGCTAACATCTAGCATTTTGATGCTGACACTTGAGCTTGGCCCTGTGCTTAATTGTGAGCGTGGGGGGAGGATAAGACTTTTACAGGAAAGGTCTGCTCGGAACCAAGGGAAACATAACTGCCACCTGGGAAACTTCAAAAGTAACCAAAAAGGGCACAGCCATTCTTAAGGTCTAAGGGGGAGGGCCTGTGTCATAGCTGGCACTCCCAGGCAAACCCTACACATCTACAATCTTCAGAGACATCATAAGTCATTTTGGTGTCAGCATGCTTTAATCCATAGCCAAGATACAACAGCTGGATTTTTTCTGTTCAGAGCATGGTCTTTCACTCTTTGAATCATTTGCAAAGTGAAGTGATAGGATCAGTATCTTTCTGACTTCAAAGTTTAGCCTACACTTGGAGCATATTAAGTATGGTTAGTCAAGACCCTCTTACAAGCATCATACTGACCCTAATTGGAAACATAAGTAGAGGTAAATAATGCGTGACATGCTACAATGTCACGCAATTATGGGAAAACAATCTTGCAGATCAGAAACCACATATCTTCAAGGCCATGATAATTTAATGTGACCAAACCAATGAAATCCACAGGAGAGGGTTATCAAAGTCATCTCAGTCAAAAGTTGGCTTCAACCACTCTATAAATCCATAACTGCACTCTGACAAATTTGCAATGATAATGTTACTTGACTACCAGAAATGAAGTGAAGAAAGTCTCCCTTTGCTACAAGTGGGATATCACTCTAGATTCTGGTGCTAGAAAAGGTTGTTTTTGTAGGAGTTGGAGTGATGTTACGGTATGCATGTGACATCCTCGTTAATGGCACCATGCCACGGACACACTCCAGCAGATATAGCGTAAGCGGGAGCACTTACCACAACGGGATTCATCCGACTCATCCCGACAGTGTGCGATGCCGTCGCAGACCAGCCCCCGGGGGATACACTCGCCCGTGTCGCAGCGGAAGTCATCGTCTTCGCACGCCGGAGGAGGAGGTTGTGTTCCGCCTGGTCCCGCTACAACAACACAAACAACCCACAAGATGAGGTAAGGATAACCCATCGTCTATTAGCCTCATCACCTAGTTACAGAGCGTGGCAGCCTGGAATCTCGGTGGCAAGTTACCTCGATACCAGTTGGAGCAAATTAAAAACAACACTACTCTTGCCAAGAGGGTTGACTGTGCCAGTGATACAGGATCTGGGACACCTGAACACTGGGGCTCTGGAAGGGGGGGACAGGTAGGGTGGGGGAGGAATCTGAGGTATGCAGGTACACTAATGAGGGGAGACTTGGGCTATACCATGTTTCAGGGATTGTTGTTTTTAACAGCATAGCAGCTCATTGTGGCTCAAGGCAGAGCTGTAAGTGAGAAAACCACAATAACCCAGTTTACAAAAGGAAGTATCACATCAAAAACCTCAAGAGTTGGCAACGGGATACTCCTGTTATACAGTTGTGATCCTACCCCTTTGACTGGGTCAAGGGTGGACAATGTTGAACAAGAATTGCCCACTGCTCGTGTGTTTATGTTACTTGTGAAGTACACTGCTGCCATTTAAGGGCAGTGTAAGTCTTTACCTTCGGCTTTCTTTAAGACAAATCACCTAATCTCCAGGTGCTCCAACAACAGCCCACAGTTTTCATGGTTATTTAAGCAGGTAAGATGCGCTGCATGACCTGCTGGGTCTCACTTGGACCAGTTTGTGGTCTGTCTCATTTTGCCAATAGGAGTTAATTAATAAGAAAAATGTCTAATATAACACTATCTTTTAATAGAGAAGGAAGGCTGATAGCATTTCTATATGACGCTTGATATACATGTACATGTAGTGGTATTAATGGTACTAGGAATGAGTTGATAGCTACAAAGAATATGCTTTTGTGTTTTTAACAGAGATTTGTGGTCCTCTAACAGGTGTCAATAACAGAAGAAAATTTCTTGGGTAAGTCCTACATACCATGTAGGAGTCCCAACCCATCCAAAATTTTCTGAAAGAAGATTTCAAATTGGTAATTCATCTATTAGCTTAAAGGGTGCATTGTATGAATAGTCTGCTAGAATCCAGTCCAGACTTCTGTACTTTCCAGAGAAGCATTTTGTTTTTGTTTCCAGCAAATGTTTTGTGGATGGTCAAATTGACATACATTGTTTGGAAGTCGAGCATAGTAGGAGGTATTGACTCTACAAAGGATTAAAATGTGGGTTAGAACAGCTTTCACCATTGTTGACTTGTGTATTTTGGTAACCTTTCTCTGTTTCATCCTCAGAAAATGTCACTGCTTTTACTCTTCTACCAACACTTTGCTTTTTCACAAAGGATGGCACATTTCTCATGAGGATCACAGCAGGACAGAAGGTGTAGTAGACACATGTTTAGACTTACAAAAAAATCCTGTGCATGGACATACAGAGCTTGGAGGTCACAGGTGATTGGAAGTAAAAGCTGCCCTGACATCCTGACTCTTTAACTGTGTGCATGTCCTTCTATCACCACTCAAGCTAAAAAAAAAGAGCAGTCTAAACGTTAAAAAAAATATTTCTCTCTATTTTTCCTTGAAATGTGATGTTTTTCACAACACAAGATGTCTGTAAAAAACATCAACATTCTTCTCAACCTGCATTTCTGTCGTTTGAAAGGGCAAGGTTGTTAACACAAAACTTGTATCTCTTGGCAAAGAAAAGAAAAACCAAACATCTGAAACAGCAAATGGCATGTCCCCATTCCTGACATGTACAAATGTACATAGCAAAGCAAACATTAGACAACTGATAGAAGCCTGGAAAACTTTCAAGTATTTCAACACTTAGGCAGAAAAGAGTCAGAAACAACTGCATTTGTTAAAGTTGGTTCCACTGGGAGAGATGATATCCAGTAATTAACAGAGCATGTCTGATTAACATAATTCCCTCCTGATCAAACTGATAAAGCTGAGCTCCTTTTTCAGGATTATTCCATTTGAAAAGCTGGAGGGGAGCTTGGTCTAAAGAAGAACAGGGAATTGTGTGGCAAGTTTGATTAGAGTATTTTGATAAGGATTACATGCATCATGATTGGATGATGCTCGGGTTACAAAATACTGAAGGTAAAAACACTGGGGAAAGAACAGGGGGAAAAGAAAGTCAGATTAAAAGGTTGTTGCAACTTAGGAACTGTTCCATAAAAAATTTTTTTCTGCACTTTAGGGTATATACTGTACTTAAGGTATCAGTTTAAAAAGCATTAAATCCAGAGTACTGCAACTCCCCAAAATAGCCTCACTGCCAACAGTACAAGTACAACAGTGTGTGGGCGTATACCCACAGTGTCATGTTTTTTTAGGAAGGGGGTTGAAAGGTACTGATTTTGCGACACTTAAAGCTGATAGAAAGTTTTCAGTCTTGATGTTAGGATAAAAGAAGACTTAATATACCAAGTCTTAGAGTTGTGAATTCAGCTGCCAGTTGCCAATTTCTCAGATCAGATTTATGCTGTGGCTTTTGTTAGGTAGGGCAAGGATCATGCAAGTAGCTGATACTGGTATTCGATCTGTCAAAAGCCCTGATGGAAATATCATCATCATCATATCAGCGATGACAACAGATAACCTATTGGACAGCCAAATGTTGTTTCTACGCCAAAAGTTTGTGATTCTAAGTAATTTCCTTGGAAATTCCGCCAGGAAGGCGAGGATTCCCACAATGCCTCAGTGACAGGATGATGTACAGGAATGTTGACTCAAAGGTGACCTTGAAAAGCCTTGACAAAACCCACATGGTGTTCTCTGTTTCACCTTATTGTATACTACTAGTGCTTCTCTGTTACCCACTCACAATCTAGTGCATTAGATGTAAAATGTATCAAGCTTTTCCCTGCCTCCTGACACTTAGACCAAAAGAAGAGTGGTGCTACATGTATAAGGCTGTCTTAATAATTGGCATATAAATATTGAAAGCTTCTGCTACACGCTTGTTACATCACATTACCTTTGACCATCCAGCACAATTCATGATTAAAAGTAAACCCTTTAGTGGCATTGTCACAAACATGTACTTGGACATACATGTAACAGTTGCACAAATTTACCAGCACGATATACAACAGCAATTTTGTATACAATAATAATAATTACAAGCTGGAAAAAAATACAAAATTCATGTGCCAAGTGTGATATGCAGACCCGCCCACTTTCTGAACTGACAAAAACCATCTGTCTGAAAGCTTACTTCAACTTCAACTAGCAGAACGTTTCAATAACCAAATTAGTAACATATATCTATACCTGATACTAGTACATGACATCATTATCTGGACATAATCACTCATGTCAGATCAGGGTTATCTTTAAATTACCCCTGGTTTGAGCTGGAGACTCTTTAGATCAAAGGTCAATCCTAAACCTTTTGCCATTTGTCGGGCTGCAGAACTTCTGTGTATGATCATGACTGGAGGTTGTTGAAATTTTTATGCTAAAGGTCTATATATGCATACATGTATGGTATTAACATCTTCCAGATGTGTAGTTGTTGGTTGTAAGCAAATGGGCAATGCCCCCTGGCACGAAACTACATTTTTGCAATGGAGTATGTCCTTGCCTAACTCATGAATATTTGACTTCTTTGCATAATGACAGAATCTTGAAGTTTACTTTGGGACTTTTGACATGCCAGCTGGTTTAATCCTTAGTTTCCTCGATGAGTAATTCTAATCGTCATGGCATGAAAGCATTTAATCATCTATTATTAAAGGTACAATAAGAAGGTTCATTTTTCCAATGAATTAATATACAGAATCAGTATGGGGATGCTGTTGCCTTAGCTTGGTAACATATTTGACCCACAGTGGGTAAGAGATTCATTGTTTAGGGTCTGGTTGTCGGAGCTTGACGTTGACCAAAGGCATGAAAAGGCAGATGGGCTGGAAGTGAGCAGTGGAAAGCAGAAATATGTCCCTAACATGTTCTCACCAAACCGCCCCATTCCTGAACTATCCTAGTTTCCCCCGGGAGGTCAAAAGTCAGGACCTTGGTCTCACAGAGGAGGAGAAAGCAGAAATCTGGATGCCACACTGACATCAGGCAGCAGGCCTTAAACAAGCAAACCTGGGGAAACTCTTCACATCAACTCTGGAATAGGGGTGACCACAAATTTTATAATGATTCATCCCCCTGAAATAGCTTTTAAGGATCAAAACAGCTTTTGAAGGAGTTCAGATCTACTGATAGCATGTTAAGTCATGTTTTGGTACTTTGCCATAAAGAGAGAAAGTTGGCACAGTTATTGTCTATTTTTATAACTGCACAAAATCCAGACATTTGTTGAATATTTTACTGAAACAAACCTGTTCTTGGTTTACTGGATTAGGAGATTAACGTTCAAATCTTTACAGGATTTGTTTTGAGACATATGAATTATTTTTCCCTTTTGAAAGCTGCAGGGGACCAAGCATTCCAAGTCATGTTTATCACCAGTCCTTGACCTGCCAGGTGCCACCTGTCTACCAGATGACACACTTTTCCCAGGACCTGGCAGAGCAAAGAACAGACAGTGGCTTAATCTTGTGGAGATCCACATGTACCCCACCTAGCAGGTCTCGATGGTACTACATGCAATGTTGTCAACCATCTGTACTTGGATCAACTTTTTGCAATGAATCTTTGGAAAACATTTCACTTCCTAGAACAGTAGTTGATTCAAGGTGGACAGAAAATCTGGTTGGAAGGGATTGTGAACTACTGCCATGTTAACCATTAGCACACTGAAATACACCATTGCTGCCTTTTGTCTATCAATTCTCTTTTGGTTACAGAGTTAAGCAGTAGGAATAAGGTTAATGTAAGGATCAGGAAATGCTTCATGGGTCATACCTCTGACAGGGTAGAATTCAAATCCTTCGGAATCAACAGCATAGTAGTCGAGGTAGCCACTGTTCACAGCATTGTTGATGATGTTGAAGAGTTGAACCTCGTTGTCGTTTCCAAGGGAGCCGAGGTCGAGCGTGACAAACACAGACTCTCCAAACAATCTTGGCAAAGACAAAACAATAATTATAAGTCAGAACAAAGCGATGATAAGGTAGAAATATGGCATATCTCAAAATAAAAAGCAAAGCCACTATAAGACATCATTTTCTTATTTTTGTAGTGGCAGGTTAAATGTTTTTTTATTTATCAAAAAATAACATTACTCCAACTAGTACTACTGGTAACTACATTGTACATGCGACACGTTATTTGTGCAGTGCCCATTAATAGCTATACAGTGAGTCATTTACACAGTCATAACAGTGTAACACCAAATGAGACTCCAGCATGCAATGGAGCTCAGTGTGGCCAAGACTAAGTGTCAAAACAGCAGCGAAAGTAGTAAACTTGCATTGGAAGGTTGGGAATAATTTGCAGAAATGGCTTAATGACTATGCTGTTAACCATAAGTTATTGAATTTTACAATTCTAAATCATATGCTTGCGTCAAAATCATCAAAACGTTTTTAATTCCTGTTCTGGTAGTTACAAATGGAAAATTGTATTTGAGTGCCATCTCTCAAAATATTCCCAATTTCCCATAGAAAAGCAAGCAGTAGCCTGAGCAGAATCACACAACCAGAAGTTGGTCTACAGCCTTACCCTGGACTCTGTTCCCGACTGCAGAGACATGAAGAAGATAGAAGGTTTCACAACACACAACAGTACGTAGAGAAGGGAAGAGGATAACAGGACAATGAAAGACACGTCAGAATCGTAGTCATGCAGCACACAAGAGTACACTGTATGTATGGTCTAGATTTAAGCACACATATCAAGTCAGACACCAGTCAGATGTATTTATAACATGCCATCAGAGTTACAAGTCTTTAATGGTAAACTTTAAAGTCCAGCAGTATAGAGAAAGACAATCTTTGTAGAAGATGACATCAGTAAGTCAGGAAACAACACAATAGTCAAAGATACAGTACTTGTACGTAACTTGTGATGCACGTCATATTATTCGTCAAACTGAATTTTTCTGTAATAATGTATTTACAGGTACATTGTACTATGATGTGGATTTTGATATATTGGGAACAAGATGACCACCTAAAATAACCAGATTCATACACAGATTGATAGCTTATACCAAGAACTGAAAAAGTTTCAAAAGCACTGCATGCCTAGCTGTAAACTGTTAACAAAGTAGGAATGAGAGACATCTGGTGGTTCCTACCTGTACTGCACCACAGTGGCTTCCTGCTCTCCTGGTATTCCATAATACAACCTGTCGATCTGTAACAGACATGTAGCATGGCATGTTGCAACAGTTTTAGAACTTTGAACTTCAAATCATCATGCACCACTTCCTTCATTTTTGTGTTATTGCTTTCAGTGGAAAAACTTTGCAAAGAAGCATACAAATTTACTTGTATGTGCACTTGAATGCATACATACATGTATGTAGCTGGTGCAATGTGAATGCTATAGATGTATGGCATGCAAACTTCTATACCACTTTATGGAAATCAACTACATGCATATCGCCCATATGGGTAAGTAGCAGGTGCAATATGAAGTAGTTTTTGACTTACGGCATACTGTATAGCACTTGAGAGTGTCTGGTGTTCTGGGTTTCTGTAACTCTCGAGAGCTTCGCTGTACTGGATGGATTTGGTGAAGTTGATCTTCACTCTGTAATATTCTGGAAGACATAAATGAAAAATCTTGTGTCAATCATGAAGTTCTGCCTCAACATGTTTACATTGCCTCTTCAGCATAGAGTTTCTGAAAGGAACGATGACTAATGCATCAATTTGCTTATTTTTTCCACGCAATTAGCCTTGCTGACAAAAATAATACAAGTCAGTTCCACCATGAAATGTCACACAACTTCAAGCACTGATGCATTCTTTCTGCCTGATTGAATGTCATTGACATTCAAAACCACAACACAAAACTGATCTACCGGTATTCAAAGATGGAGACAACAAATGAATGGCTGCCCAGGGGAAGTGGACACATCTTTAGGGAGGAAGTGTTTTGTCTGTTTCCCAGGAAGTCAGTGATTTCTCACCTGTCAAGGTTACTACTGTAGTGGGAGACCAAAGAAAATAATGTACACTGATGTAAACGCTCTCACCACAATACATGCATACATGTATGTCAGACCAAGGACCTTGGTCAGACTCAGATAGAGAATATGTTACCCTTATTAGCATAATGCTATGTTTCACTCTCACAAAAGATAAATTAAATGATAAACATTAAGCATACAAATTATTACAATGTAGATGGTTTCCAGGGTTGAGAGTTTATGGCATATTATGCTACTAATGAATGAATGAACTTTATTGCTTAACAATCATATGCCAGACAATTGTGTGGCAGTGAAAAAAATATATCATGCTATGCTATGATGACAAGTCATATGATGGGTATGAGTCATATGGATTTAGAGTTATGCTAGGAATCCCTCCCAGAGGATGTGGGGAAGGTCATGAAACCAACGTTTTGGCCATAAATAATAAAAATACATTACAAAAATACCCTTTCCCCCTTATGCCAACCCACAATGTGATCTCCCACATGATATTGCTAACCTACATATTCCTGACAAGGAAAAACAATCAACCTTCCAGGCTAAGTCACTTTCCCAGGTGCTTCACCCCAAACATGACCTGTAACCTGAGTCAACCCACCCTTGCCTTTGTACTACAGACTCACTTACCATGACATTATGTATGACTGGATTAGGTCAACACTCACTCTCTATACAGTATACAGGTCTTGGAAGGGAAAGGTGTTTTGCATTTTACATGTTTGTACATGTAACAAATGCGATATTTCACAAGCTTGTACCTTCTTATCAGTTGGGCTTGCAATTTCTCACATGGGCTTGCAATTTCTGCACGATAGATAAAGTAACAAGGGACATTTCATTTTTGTGTTCGGTGTTAAGGGCCAAAGTATGTTTTCCTCTCTCAACCACATTATTCACAGGACACATTCTTACTTAAATATAATATAGCCCAACAGTTGTTCATACACATTTTGTACTATATAGATGTACATTGTATTTCGTTTAAAACATAACCTCAGTTAGGTGTGAAAATCCTTTTGAACATACAGGTGTTCCAGGTGCGCTACAGCTGACTGCCCACAGACCCTAACTCAGCCTACTCGAGTGTACCAGCCTCTTCTGTATAAACATTTGTAACTGTGAGCCAGCCAAGGGCACAGCCAACCAACCACAAATACTGGAAGATCCCAGTGACTTCTATCAGCAGGTTGCATGCGCTCTGGGGGCAGGTTTTGTCGGATTAGCGGTTTCCTTACTACTGCTCACTGGGTAAAAACTGCTTTAAACTTAATATTCTCCATCCGGAAGGACAGATAAGACCTCCTTATCAAGGTGTACAGACGGTGTCTTGGGGTGTTGTTTTATTCACATTCAGTGTCAAGTGATTATTACATTTAGGTAATCTATTTGCCCCCATTTCTGAACATAATTAGGTTTATATAATCAAACAAACAGCCATAATCTTATTCTGAAGGCTTTCGTTCTATATACAATGTATATCGATGACATACCAGGTATTTTCACATGTGATGAGTCAATTGAATCCTGTTCTACATGTACATGGACAGTTAAAAGGCGCATAGGTCAATTTCAAATTTAGATCACATAGACTTGGGAAAAATTGTATGTCATAGAAGGTGACTGAACAAAATATAGTTGCCTGAAGGAACAATTGACTACATATTATTTCAATTGTAAACTTCTAGGCGTTAAGCACTTTTTTTTACAGGAATTCAGCTTTAGAGAGCTTACTATAGCTGATGTGTTTCCTTTGTACAAAGAAGGAATTTGCCTTGCCAGGATCTGCTATGTTTAAAGAGCTCTTGCTGACAAGAAAATGAATGCCATTGGCATTTCAGGTGACTGTAATGATGTGTGGGGAAAAACAATTTACCTGCCCATGACAACAGAGAGTCTGCAACCAGGCATTCAAATCCCACAGGCATCTTCTGATGGCCCACACTGGGTCAAAGGTTAGCAGGGAATACTCCCAACAGGACTGTGGCTGCTGTAGAATGGGGCCAGCATTACTGGGTGGTGATTGGCAAAGACAAAACATTTGCCAAAAGAAGTCACTGGGACACTTTAATCATGTTAGACATGTTAACTGTCTAACCTTTTAAAGGGAGTCGGTCTGGGTGAGGGCTGATGCCTTTGAGATAACAACTCAAGGTCTATGATATTGACATGAAAACCTTTGCTTATTTTAGCCTTAATGGATATAATCTTTAATCTTTACTTCATACATGTATTTTCAACACTATAGAAAATCAATATACTAAGACAGTCATTTGTGTGTGTTTTATAATTTCTCAAATCATGATGAAATGCATAATATGTATTATGATTTATTTTGGCTTTCCTGGTGATTTATGAATCATTTGCCACACCTGAAGGTACTTCTAAGTACAGTCCACAACTACAGTTACAATACCGTACAATACACAGTGTACTAAGTAATTAATTTGCAAAATTTAACCACCTGCTACAAAATGCATTGATATCACATCTGAATCAGACATTGTATATTTGGATTTCAAAATAATCTCTGAAGATCTGAACAGATATATCTTGAAATATAAGTCACCTTAAGCTTTACATCTCAATCGTGCAAAATAATTTCAAGATGTTTGTTACAGTTAATGGTACAGTAAGACTGGATACTGCCACCCCCACAAGCCCAGTAGATTTCCTCTCTGACTCACTTCTCCTAGTCCTAGGAGCCAGACCTAACAGATGTGTCTACAACACTTACAAGGAACAGGCTCCATCTGTCTCTAGCCCCACTTATCGTTTATTATGACAAATATATCTTTGTCTATCTCCAAGTCTATTGACTCCTCACTAGCCAATCATGCTAGTAGAGAACATGTGGCTGTGAAGGCTTAGTCTCCTCTTGTCACTTCAAGATCAGAAGGCCGTGTGTCTGCCTTGCCAGTCTTGGTAAGAATCTTCAGCCTTTGGAAAACTAGGGCAGTGAGCCAATGCTCCACAGCACAGGTAAATAGGGGGATAGAGTTTCTTCCAGCAGACCAGAACAAATGGAAGACATTTTCTGCATAAGCACTGTGAGTCCTCTACCACGAAATTGGTTAAATGGGCTCAGCATTTCAAAACAGGGCGGGACAATTACATCACTAGTAAGGATGGAAGGTAGGAAAAGGAGAGTTAGAACAAATGACAAACTTATCCTAATCTAATCTAAATACCTAAACCTATTATTCAATGAGGAACTTACCCTGCTATTTTTCTATTTCTAAGTTGTTATAAACGGTATTCATACAAATATTCTATTATATTGTTTCTTTTTGTCATGTATTGGATTTTACATGCTAGAGAAATTAATTTGTTCTGTGAAAGAAATTGGTGGTACTCCTGTTGAAAGCCAGCTTACATAAGAATGGCAACTCTTTGTAGAACATGTTTTGTGTAAAACAGCCAAAAGGTCACATTTTTTGTTCTGGATCAGGCTTACCAAAGGCTTTAGGTGTGAGGCACTACATTTCTGTCTTTCAACAACTCATGAAAGAGATCCGGTCACAATTAAATGCCTTCCTGATCGACCTGCATCTTAGACTCAAAATACTCATAACTAAAAAATATCATAGGATTGTGATACATAGTATCTCATAACGTTTCCGCATTGTGAAGAGACAAGACTTGATAAAATGCCAGGCAGGGATTTACCTCCAGATTTGAAACCTCTGGGGTCTTAATCAACCACAGTACATTCCCTAAAGACTCAACTAACCCACACCCAACAATGGCCTCACTGTGTCCAATGTTATTCTTCTCAAGTCAACTTACATACATGATAAAATGGAATAATCTCAAACATGTGTAGAAAGCCTATGTTTAGTATGTGACATTGCTCTGATCCATCAACTTGGTAAGAGGCTGCTTCCCTACCGAGCTTTGCCTTTCAAGAGGACTCAAGGTCAGCGGCCTCCTTCTGGAGCTATGGCTAAGACAGGGAGGCAAGGAATACTTCCGACATTCTACCACAGAAAACAGCCACTGAGTTGGAAAGGAATGTTACCCTTGAGTTTAGTGTTGCAGCTGGAAGAATAGATGTACTTACTAAACAATGAGCCATGTTGTGATACCGATTCAGGTGTTGGACTGTCCAGGGTAGGAAGTCCTGTTGTCGTTAGTTCTTGAGGTGTCTCCCGAAGATCCACAGGTCTTGTGAAGTCCTCAAACGTCTCGTTAAATTCCCAGGGAACAGTGGCATTGGGAGGAGCATCCAGCGTACAAGTAAAGAGATAGCAGACAAGGAAACTGAACGGCATTGCTCCAAGTTTACGTGTAGCTCACCACAGTACCTTGGAAGAATTGTTAGCCAATGAGGTAGTAGTTTTCACTGCGTGGGCATCAGCTCATCCGTCTACACCCGGACTTGAGCAGAAGTGGGTCAGTTATTGAATATGCCAATCAGCAAACAAACCGCAGGGCCCGGGGCTCAAGTCTGCCACAAGCTTGTCCAACCTTGGAGACCTTCAACCACACTGCCTGGAGAGGTGCATGTGGTGCTTGAACTGCCCCCAAGTAACTTCAGCTTGGCTGGGTCGTCCCAAATTGATTTACGCAGGGGGTAGCTCAACCATAGACGGATAAGGGTATCAGATGTGCCAGGCAGAAAAATCATTCAGTACTCCTCTTCTTCTGTCAAAAGAACTGGCTTCCGCTCTCCCACATTTGAATGAACAGCTGGAGGGCTATTATTACAGTGTTTGCCTGCCTGCTGCCTTACCAAGGCCGAATTACCTCAAAAGGTTGGGCCACCCCTGCTGCTGACTGGGTCTGGGGATAGGGAAATGAGAGGTGGGTGTGTGCTCTTCCTGTGTGTGCGTGTATGTGTACACTCCACTGCTTTGGATGCCGACGACCACAAACAAATGTTTATCACTTTATGCAAGACCAGACAACAGGTGACCCCCCTGTACACATGTATGTCTCAGGGGCAGCTCAAGGGTGGCCAACACTTCCATGTAAGGCTATACCGTGTGTTGTATTGTGTATTTGTCCTGCATGATGTTGTTTTAATTCAGAAACGTGTGGAGGAAACAAAGGGAACTGGGCAGGTCGATGCACACACAAGCCTCCGGCACACTTCTCAATGGCACTGTCCCAGAACCTTCTTCTATGCTGTTTTGAATCTTAAGCATCCAGGGCAAGACAGCTAATTCTTCACATTTGGAGAGCTCAGCCTTGGTAAGAGGCTTAACTGGCTCAACCCTCCAGGCTTAAAGTTCTAGGTCCGGCTTGGCGATAAAGGTTACTGACTTCTGCTTACAAAACGCAGTTTACAGCAAAGGAACGTGAATTAGTTTGTGATCTCTACGACGTTTGAGCAAGGAAAAGGGTTTCTAATGGTCTACTCATACAGGAAAGTGTAACAAGTAAGGACCCGACAGTTTACAGTGGGCCAACACAGGGAGGTTTATATGAACAAGGAAGCTAATGTGTTTGCACAGGAAATATTTTAACAAGGCAGGTGATAAAGCCATCTTGAAACATTGGTGTATTGGACTAATGCCCTGCTATATTGTCACTAAACACAGGGCTTTAGAATTTATGTTGTTGGGATTTACATATTCATGACAAAGATAACACGCATTGTGTAAAGTTTACCTTAAAGGTCTTTTCTTTCAGGTAGATCTAGTCAAATCCAGTTGTGCTGTCTTCATTTATTTCCCTCAATAATGTCTTCTACTATCTAAATATACAGAGTGCATTCTGTATTTTACATGTGTTTTGAATACAGCAGTGTTTCCCTTTTATGACACGTGTGCTGCCTTCGGTAAGATCAAAGGGATTCTTTCCGAAGGCTAACTTTTCTCTCACAGGAAAGGAGGAAAAAATCCTAAAAATTTATCTCCACCTTCAGGCAAAAAAGGTAACAGACGGTGGAGGAATGCCAAGAACTAATAATAGGCTTGTTATGCAGGTCCGGCTTCTTTCTTTTTGTGTCTCCTTCGAGTGTTTGTCCATCCTCCAGCCAGTTGGGAAATGGACAGAAATGACCACTTCCTGTCTAAAATGACCACATCCTGTCTAGACTGCCTTACCTCTTCAAATCTCCTTTTTACCTGTTTGCCAGGTGATTAAAATCTGAATCACCTCCAGACAATCTTATCTTACATTGCCTCCTTAATCCCTCCTTATTGTCTTGGCATTATGTAACTTAAGAAAATGAATCACTTCTTCCTGGGTGCACCCTTTTTTCCTGTTTTGATGTAGAGGCTTAAACAGGAATAATACGATTCCTTTTTTTGGCTCAAGCTCAACAAAGCATTGAGTGCGGGCCATGAAAGATTGATAGGTGGGATCAGGTTATATGATGGAAGTAAAATATGCTGACTGGACAATGGAAGCCTAGATCTCTTTCTCAGTCAATATTTCCTCAGCTAACACAGACCCTTTGATACACTGAATTAGCCTGGAGGGTACACAGGGTCCGTCTGTGATCTTTACAAACCCATACAAGTATATTGCCTGAATCACGTTGTTTCGTGTATCAAAATGTTGCTCTACTTTTTAACAATTTAGGACATTTCTTTTATCTGTTTTCTACATTTTTTTTCCAAGGGGATATTTGAAAATTAGTAGACTAAAGGAACATTGCACAAGTAGATAGCTAATCATGTTACATGTCTTTGAAGGAAACTAAGGATACAAATATTTGTATTTAAAGTGACTTAGCATCTAGTACCATAGCAAATATCTTGCTATATTTTCAAACGCCAGTGTCACACACATTTAAAATCATGGGTACAGTGATCAAGACATAGATTTTAACAATACTGAATCGTATCACCTAGGTGATGAGGTCAAAGCTTACTTCCTGAATTCCGTAAAAGTTACCAATGGAATCTAGACTTGATTCAGGAAGTAAGTTTTCAAGTTGTAAGAAGAGGATTACACTTACAGACATTTTCTTTGTTGTGATTGATAGAAGTAGTTCTTCTAGACTCCATGAATGTGGCATGATGACCAAGATCAAAGGTAACAGAACCGTTGACCCCAGCAGGCTTTGTTCCGCTGCTATTATTGTGCCCCTTCATTACACACAGAGCCTGCAGATTTACACCCGTCTTAATCCACATGAGTGGCCATTAGGGTTCCTTACAAACATCTCCGTCCACTTTTACAGAAGATTAAGCACCTTCAAAAAGGTTAAAGTGGAAAATTGAGTAAGGATTATACAGAGTGCATGACTATCACGCAGAAGTGCTTTAGGGCTTTTTCCAGCATGGGAGAAGAGAGTTGTATCATACTATCAAACTTTATAATTGATATTACATACTAGTACATGTGTATTGTACAAAACTATTGCTTCAAAACTATGTCCTTCATGTATACTGAAGTCCCTTCCAGCCTTTGCCTTACCATTTCTGGAAAAGTCAGGACAACAGACAGTAATTGAATTTTGTGCTGTTCATTTTGCCCTGACTTTCAATAACCCATTATTGGAAAATGTGTGATAACATTTGATGACAATATGGAATTTCACATCTAACCTTACATATGAACTAAGCCCTTACTACCTTTTATACATGCATTGTGCATTATGTCTACTCTGGAAAATATTTCAAAGTTACTTTCTATTAAACTTATCATCAAGATCACAGAATTTGAAATTCTTACATCTGTCGTCCCTTTAAATTGCTCAGCTTTATAAAGAGTATCCAACAGAGAGGTCACTGGAGGTCAAGTTGAGTGGTGACCTGTTATTCTTGGAACTTGCTCAGGATAATTTGGGTGTGACCTCAAAGGTTGCTGTTTTCCTTTGAAGTGAGAAGAATGCAATTTCCCTGTCGGTGGACCCTATATAACAGCCTCTGGTCCTGTCCAACCCCCTCCTTTGAAAATAAGCACCTGCATTAAAGTCAGGAGCTGTTTAAAGCCCCTTTGTTTCGTTAGTGACCTGGAAACGCCATGGGAAATTTGTGAGGTGTTTCAACTTGATGCCATTTGCTCAGGTGAAAGATACACATACATGATGACTTGAAAGTTTGTCACAAATTTTAACCCTGGAAATGTCACTTATATCATTGATATAAACTTTTGAGACGTGGCAGGCTTTAATACCAACATGTGCATCAGGGTTTCTAAGGTAATTACAGCAACCAATGCCATAATACATTTATGCATTGCTACAAAGCATTACATTGTAGCTATTGGAAAGTTTTGATGGTATATTCTATTGAAAGTAAAAAGCTTGCTTAGAAATAGGAAACAAGCTTATTGCAATATGCCTAACTCTTTGATCATACACTTTACAGTATGTACCAAATGCATTCTGGGTAGTTGTAGGTTTGGTTGTTTGCCAAGAAATAAAAATCAGGTTGAAGTACATGTATGATATCAGTTTGAAACCTAACAACATTTCATCTCGGATTCTCCTAAAATGTAAATTCGATATGATGATGACTTGCATTTTGTCCCTGTAAGTACATAGAAAAGGTACAGATACATGTAACTATCTGCAAGGACGTCCTTGCTATATTTAAGATTTAAAAAAAAGACTAAACTTTGAAAGTAAAGCGAGATATCTAAAACTGTTGGGACTGTTAGACTTTGGCATTCTCTGCTTTGTCAACAAAAGCTATGTTGTTATTTTCTTGCTTGTAGCATAACAGTTTCCCAAGATCAGGCTGCTAAAGGCCTTGAGTTATAGTTAGGCAAACAGAGCTGCAGACAAATGTATTAGCCCTGGATAACCAATAGCACAGCTGGGCAGGCAGACACTGCAGGCACTGACCTCCTTCTGTCACTGGAACATCCATATTTTCCATGGTATGTGGCAGACAGGATTGTGGGCTACTTTTTAATGGACTTTAAATCATTCCTGCTACAAAAACTCGCAGGGGACTGCCGAAATCTGTATGTGGCTTGGTCAATGTTAAATTAGACTTTGTGTAGTTTTGTAGATCATGGCAAAAGATGGTTCATTTACATGATGTTATACATGTTCATGTAGATATAACAACTTGCCACAGACCTAAAACGCATATAGCACCCATCTAAGAAAGAATCCTTTTGTTATGTAATTAAGTTTTGTGGCATTTGTAAAAAAAGCCTAAATGTTTTGGGGCTATTTCAAGACTACAATTTAATTGCACAGTTGCTTTAGGTATATTTCCTTGGTCGTTTAAAGACAAGCTAAAAGTCAATTTTATGTTACAAGTCATGTTACAAGTCATCTCCAACTCCAATTGTTTATATTGACTTAAGAGTTTTGGAAACATTGAAAATACATGTGTGTATGGGAGTCTAGAAAAACCATACAAACGTATCAAAAAACTATTTTAATACCTTGACCTTCAACAAAGAATGTGTTCCTATAAATTCCTACAAACATTTTCATAGGGACGAGTGGCCACACGTGGGAGCTACATGTATCTGAATGATCGGGACATGTTTCAGTTCACAGTTTGCAGAAATAACAGTGATGTTGTTGAGTGTCAGAGGGGGATGGAGCCAGCGTGGTTGGTGGTCTCCTATATGCGGCTTTCAATACAAGTACCACAGATAAGCAAATAGGCACAAAGGGGGACAACAATAGTTGTCAGTTGATATGTCTTTTTTCTTATTGTTAGTCACAAAAAATAACTTTTTCTACCATCATTTCATTAATAAAATTTCAAATGAAAAAAATCATGAGAAAAAAAATCACATGAAGCAACCTTATACTTTGTAGAAAGATCTATATTGAGTACAGTTACTGGTCTTCTGTTTTTTGTAATAATTGAAAACCATTCAAGCCCTTCATGTTTGGGTCAGTGTGGTCAAGGAGGTTCTATAGTGTGGCATGCAACATCAGGTTACATTTCCCTGGTGGTCTCTATTCAAGAACCACAGACCACTCAACCAGTGTCAAGCACCCTTCAGTTGTGCTGTACATGTACATTGTACAGAGAGTGGTTGTCTTTCCATAAGGAAGCCCACCAGGCATCAGAACACTGGACTTATCTTGGGAAAAACTGCCTGGGTGGGATTCCAAAAGGGGGGCAAATTGACATAGAATTTGTAAGTTGTTATAGGAATTTTAAGAGTCCTTTTGAGTCTAGGGATGATGCTGGGCTCATCATACCTTACCTTAAGACCTTAGATCCTCTTACAACCTTGTTGCATAGGTCGACCTACATGTATAGGCTGACCATAATTTGGAAAGATAATAAAATGAACCATACAGTTGAACTTTCATGGTAGCAGAAAGATATCTGTACTTACGTATGCCTTGTGGAGGCTCTGGGCGATAGGTGGGCGGGATGGGATATGGACCAGCAGGAACCTCTGGATTCGGAATCTCCCAAGGCGGGATCTCTCCACTTCCAGACTCCCCTTCGTTAAAGTAGTCCTCGTCATCTGAAGAGTCAGGGGCATCACGTATGGGAGTAAGGTGATTAACAGTCGGCGTATCTGACAAGTCAGGTTCATCAGAGAACTCCATAGAATCCAGGGAGGAGGGAACCCTGTTGTCACTCGGCTCGGTGATGTCAATTTCGTCGATTTCGTTTGTCTCTGTGTCAGGAACTTCCAAGAATTCTTCATCAGAAATGTCTGGGATTCCCGTGAGGTCCATTTCAGTTTGGTTCAGTTGTTTCTCGACCTCGTCCACCTTGTTGGGAGTCACGGTTTCTAAAGCGCTGGTGGGTAGTTCTGTTTCACGTTTCGTCGTTGTGGCCTCTTTTGTCGTCCACTCTTGTTCAGTTGGCTTCTCTGGAGTGACAACAATCAGGAACTTGTCGTCTTCTTCTGTTGGTGTCTCGAGCTGGCCTTCCTCTTCTGTGGTGAGGTCTAGGTTTTCTTCGGTTGGGCCCTCAAACCTGTTCGGTGTTACTCGCAACAGCTCCTCTTCCTCTGTGGGCATCTCTCGTGCTTCTGTTGGAATTTCTGAATGCTCTCCTGCAGTTGGGTACAGCCTCACTTCAGTTGCTACCCTAGGATGAGATACTGCGTGATCAACTGTTGGCATCTCCAGAAACTCATCTGTTGGTGACTCAATCTCATCAGTTGGGATTTCCAGGCCTCCTGTCATTGTGCCGTCCTCCGAAATGATGACCGGGACGTCCACGTGCTTCTCCGTAAAGTCACGCTCTTCTGTTGCCACCTCTGCCCGAGCGAAGGTATGCACTTCTGTGGGGAACTCCTCTTTGCCTTCCCGTTCTGTGTTCTCAGAATCTGTGGGTAGTTCCTTTTCATCTGTTGGAGATTCCAATGGCTTTGAATCGACTACAGACGGTGCTTCCAAGATTTCATGATCGCCTTCGGGTGTTTCCGTCTGAGGTAGATCGGTCAACTCCGTGGATCCAACAAGATCGAGCTGATCCAGCAGGTCTCTCACAGTCGGATCTTCTATATCCACTTCTTTTATTCTCAAGGTCACTCGTTCTGTGTTGTTGAATCTAGTGTCCGTGGGAGATTCCACTTCATCTGTAGGTATTTCATCTACTTGGTTTCCATCTCCTCTTCTTTCCACTTCAGTCAGTAAGAAGTTCTGCAACAGAACAAAAAAGAATTTCAGCCTAACTGTGTGATCGCATAGGCAGGTTTGTCTTTACTGAGTTAGGGAACTAAAATGACCAGACTTCAAGAGGGCTTGTTAGGCAAAATGCCAATGAAGAAACAGCCCATGACTGGCCAAGGAACATCACATAACAGTAATTTTTTCTGAGGGCACAAGAAGTAGTACTGTACGTGTGTTCCACATTTCAACCAATTGTCTTTTAAACTCCTATTCTCTACATCATGTTGTCTTCCTTCAACTTAGAATATTCATTATATAGTTTACATGGAATGAAGTAAAACACACATGTGCAGCATCAAACTGTTTAGATTTATCTTTTGTAAACATACAATTCATTTTTCTTTTTGGTTAGACAGTATGGGGATGAAGTGTCACACTCACATAAACAGTAAACATGTTAGAATGTCCTGTTAGGATTATGTTTTCAATCATTTCCTTGTGGGGAACAGTTACTCAGTCATACGGGCAATGTATATTGTAATAAGAAGCAATGATTGATGGAAATACAAATCTAGACTTATGACTGATGAGGCTGACCCACAACTCTTTAAGGACAAAGATTTAGACATGAAAATTTCCTAAGATATGCAAAATTCGCAAGCTATGTTATAACACCGTGAGTGACTGGGTTACACAGGAAGAACCAGGTACCAAGAGGAACTAAGAGGTCTGTGATGTGGACTCACAACCACCAGCTAAAAGATATCATACCGGCAACTATACAGACAGTCAAGGCCTTCGAAGTTGACATAAACTTGAACTGCAGAAGTAGGGCTCTGACACTTCAAATAAACGGAGCAGCCTTTGCTTGGCAGTGACATACTGTACAACAAACATGTCCACACAAGGGCACGCCCATCTCCCCTCCCTGTGTGCCAGTGGACTCAACCTCTTGACTCTCCTTGTAATGAACAAACAGTTAAATCACGAACAAACGATAAACCCTATCTGTTAGAGAAGGTCCACATGCACATGACTGAGATTTATTTGATTGTGGTCCCTATATTCAAAGGTGAAGTGTTGATTATTGCTTTCCTACTGTAATGAAAACAACTGTCCTGCTGTAATGAAAAGCCATGTACATTGCATGAATCTCAGGGACAGTCCAATAGTGGAAAATGGGAAGGGCGGTTGTGTGGCAAAAAAACAAACTCAGAAAATTTGCTTAATTACCAGATTCAGAAATAAGGAAATAAAACAATCAATTTAAACTGAACAGTTTTCTACACGAATTGGCTGATAATAAAATATATTTCATTAATGCTTGGAAGTTTTCCAGGACAAAAGGCTCCATTCTCTCAAATTTAGTTAATATCTCTCTTTCCTATAGACGATTTTCCAAGTTCAACCCCAGTAACCCCTTTCCAAGTTCGAACCCAAAAACCCATTCCCAAGTTCCCACTCATGTAATCCATTCCGGAGTTCTGTCCCCAGTAACCCATTCTCAAGTTCCAAGCCAAGGTACCACTAACCCATTCCACATTCTGACCCCAGTAAGAGGTGAGGCATCCTCTGCCATTTCCTGTTAACTGAACTTTCCTTGAACCATGTCTGGACAAACACACACATCTCATATTCACCAACTTCCATCTATTTCCAGGTCGTAACAACCACACCATTATACAAAACATACCGGTCCCATAGTTCAACCATTTCACCATACATTTCAGAAATGTCATCACTGAGTGTATATTAGTTGCAAACAAGAGTAAGGGAGGAACAAAATGTATTTCGATGCAATCATAAACGGGATGGCATTTCGTACATGTTGGGTCAAATTTATTTGGCCTTGCTGGCATGCTTACCCGTCTGGAACATAAATGCGTTATGGCGCTGCAGTCTATATATAAGTCAGCTTTGTCAGATTGGTGCTTCTCGGACATGTATATATGCTGGGCCATGACAACTTAAAACATGGAACGTGACCTTTTTTACTGATTTAGTATACCCTGCCTAACCTACATGTTGTCATTCTGCTCAGAACATATTTTTCCTTGCATGGGGCATTAATAACAAAGAATGAAAAACCATCATATTCTAACATGACACAATATCTAACTATCTTGTACTACATCTAGGTAGATAAAGAGGACATTACCAATATAGGATCTACATTCTCAGCTTTAACTAAGAGTTCCACGATCTCATACCTTCGCCAAATGATGTTAACCCTTGCGGTTAACGAATTATACAATTTTAATAATTGATTTCGCAAATAAGAGCGTCATTTGCATGGATTATATCAGTTGATCATATTCTCCACCCAATGGCAGCCTTATCTTAATAAAATAAGCTATTCTAGCACTTCCTCATAAATTATGCAAATAAGGTCATCATGTGAATAAATTATCTTCATTGATGTTCACCTTCACTTAACTTCCAAATGCGGCAAGTATGAAATTCCCAGCAATTACAACTATGAAATTATAACACTTTCCCATTAATTATGCAAATTAGGTCTTCATTTACATAATCTATATCCTCAGATGTTTTTCTAATTCTCAATTACATGTCACAAGTGTTTCATAGTCCTTTTATCGAACGAATCAGATTTATAGAACTTCTTCATTAATTATGCAAATTAGCTCCTGATTTGCATAATTGTCATCTGATTATGTCAAGCATCACTTCAGCTACCTACATACCAAAAATCATGACAATCCGTCAACCGGTTCTTGAGTTATCAACCTTCGGAGATTTTTCAAGAAACGTTCCTGCAGTTCCAGAACAAGCTGCTAGGGGGTCTAAACTCAGGTCACATCTTCCCTACCCCAAGAGCTATCTACCAACCAAAATTCGTGGCCCTAGCATGTCTAGATCGCGAGATATCAAAACCGGAAGTTCTGCTGCAGTACCAAGAAAAGCCGCCAGGGGCCCCCAAATCTAATCATTTCTAGGTCTCATTAAGACCTACCCACATACCAAGTTTCATGACAATCCATATTAAGCTTCTTCAGTTATGCTGTTCACAGACAGACAGACGGACAGACAGACGGACAAACGCTACTGAAAACATAACCTTCTTGGCGAAGGTAATTATACAAAATGCAAGACAAATACCATAATTTACATTTTAATGCTCAGCATTCGTCTACAAAGCAGCTATATCAGTCCAACTATGCAGGTTACCGAATGACCTAAACATCCGTAGGAAATACGTCTCCATGGGTTTTCCCTGCAATAACAACTGAGTTGAGGTTCTTATTTATAACCTTCCTGTAGGCACCATGGGTTCGGCTCTCCAGACATAACAAAGACTGAGTTTTCTTCATAAGAATAGCTGCAGATTCTGCAGGTTTTCCTGTCAACCCTATCTTGACTTCTAACCCCTGCAAGGGAAAGACATTGTTGTATGCAGCTATCACTGTGACCCATTAGGGGCATTTAGGGGGGCTTTCCTTTTATCATGTATGTTACAACTAAGTGAAAATGTCCCAATAAAGTATCTTGTTTGGCATGTCTGTTGAAATGTAAATCTGTTGACTGGGGTTTACAGGTACATGCACATGTTTATGTGCATCATCAACTGCTGTGAACAGCATTTGAATCTAAAAATCTGCAATTCAAAATCACAATTTGTAACCTGTGTATGTTCTTTAAATTTCTTTCTTTGTTTTTATATATTGGTATGTAAAAATAACTACATTTACTTCATTTAGGAGGAGTTTGAATGATATGATTAATTCACATCCCCAAATACCAACAGAATGGACAAGACCTTCTGGACTATCTACTGTGATGTCTTTGTTTGTAACTACCTAGCTTTGAATCGGTTCATGAAGTTTATAAAGAAGCCTTGTCTTCAGACTTATCCTTCCCACAGTGTAACTGGGATGTCAAGGTCAAGCACACTTTCATCTGACATCATCCATTGGCCACAGGGCCAAGCATAACGGCCAATCAGTTTCACCTGCCTCCCCTAGCCTCAAGATTCAGCCAGATGATCTTAATTGGGGAATGTCACCCTGTCTCCCTGTGTCAGTGTAAAATGGCCTCCCTAGTGTGATGTGCCACAGGACTTCGCTATGGGTGGTCATCTGTCAGTCAGGATGCTAGACATGCTCTAAGGCCAACATTCTTTCACAACAGAAGGGAGAGTTTCCACATAAAATATGCACATTATAATACTGACTTTTAATACTTCAATTTTTTTCCAGTTCAAGGATCTGACCATCTGTTGTTGAAAAATAGTAAAGTAATCATTTGAACATGAAAGCACATCTTCATTACAAAGACTGTGGACAAAAATGCTATTTTGACTCAAGGCATCCCTGTCTCATCCCCACTTGGTCTCCGTCAGCCCTTTTTACCCTTTCGTCAAACAGTTAAATACAAAGTAAACACAGGGAACATTACAGAGTGTACTTGTTCTCTATAGCCTCTCCTTACGGAGCAGGTCAGCTATGTTTGCAACCAGGTTGTTAGGAGACGTCCTGTAGAAGCACTGCAAATGATTTCCTGGGCCGCCTGCCAATGTGTACGTTCAGACTAAACTTTGTCACGCTCCCAAAACGGAAGCTTTTAAACCTTCTACAAGACTTTTAGCCCCCATTATGGTGTGTACACCTTTTCATACTTGTCAATGATATGAACTAGCTTTTACTTAAAACATTCTAGCCTTGACAGACTGCTGAATGCAAGGCACACACCACCAAGGTCGTGCTGTGGATTCAAAACTATGAAAATTGTAAAAACAATATAATATTGGTACTCTTGCATTTAGAATCAACTACTTGGTGTTCTTTACAAGAAAAACACAAGGCCAAAAGCAGTGTCCCTTACTCTGTCAATATTGTTTTATTCAGAATGTGACCTTCAAAATACTGCACCTCAAAATACTGCACATTGCTTTAGCAACTTATTGTCTCTTTGGAATAACAACAGAAATCAGTTTAACTTAAGTCACAGTTTCCCCAACTTTATGCATCCAAAGTGAATTTTACTCAGGTTGAACTTGAGTCAATATTTCTTCTTCATCATCATCCAACCCTTTACAATCTGTCGTTCCGATCACAGAGTCATTGGAGGCACAGCAGGAGGGATGTACAACAAACCAGCTCAATCCTCATATAGCAAGGGTAACATTCCCAAAGCCAACCTTTGACCTGACATATAACCATTGTAGGAATGCAGCTCTGACAGACCAGAGTGAAGTGGTCTCAGCCAGTATGTAGTAGGGCGATAAGGAAAACGTGACGGTGGTCACACAAATGGGAAACATTAAACATTCCAACAGGCATGCAATGAAGGAATTCCTGTACCCATTCTACTAACTCAGTGCCCTTTCAAGGACCAAATGGCATGTTTGAGGATATTCTACACCAATTAAAGACAGTAATGACTGAAAACGAGGGACAATGTATAAAACACTGCTACTAAATGAAGCTTGACTATGCTCAAAGTTGACCTAAACTTGCTGAAGTTCACATGTGTATATTGACTGAGTTGCAGCAGCCCTGTCTCTGAATTACCGACGTTGATGAGGCAGTATCAAGGTGGTCAGTGAACTGAATAGCTACATTACAATCTTGGAGCTTAGAAATAGGATTTACTCAACTAGTGCTAACATATATTATTTACAAGTATACTTCTTGGACATTCTAGGTGATTCCCAAATATTACTATATACTAACAAACATCTATTCCTACTATGAAAGCATTTGCAGGGAAAGTCCTGGAAATCAGAATTGGTCTTTGACATGCCTGATTAAAAAGAAGTTGTTAAAAGATCATATAAAAAGATCTTATCCTCACAGCAGCAGTAGGGAGTCAAGATAAGAGCATGAGACCAGAGTTACAACAGTTCAGCCATCTGCCCACAAAATGTGTTGATAAATCACCCCCTAGAGAGCCCTGTATCTTCTGTTTGCATTTTTCAGATAGTAAATTTGTGGTGGCTATACCACAGAGTGGGCTGATACTAGATAGAGTAACAGGTGATGACATCCACAACTGTCTGACAAGTCTAGAGAACAAGAACTTGAAGTCAAAAACACTTGTACATCAGACATAACAGGTAGAGCAAAGACTCTTGGTAAACAATTATTTCTCAGAGTCAGATAACCTCCATCTTTTTTCTTTGCTTTGATATATTTATAGACTGATTTTTCTGCCTTGTTTGGACTCTGAAATCTTCTGGATGAGGCAACTTTTTTTCATCACCTGTCACTGTGAGCAAATAGTGGATGCTAAAACACCGTAAAAACGTGATATACTCTGTCCGGTGCTGACTTTATAGGAGAACTTTGCCAGTAAAGATGCCAAATGTGTCCCACTCTGCATTTCTCTAAGAAGAAAATTATGCTGGTGATAAGCTATGTCAAAGCCTTTGGTTTTAACTAAGTAAAAGGCTGCCTGTATTACCTCAACTCATGAATATTGGGAGGTAACAATTGGTCCTATAATTCTTGAGCAAATTTGGACAAAGCACTTCAAACAGGCTACTCAACTTCAAAAGCACTATACTCCTGGGAAAAACAAACCACCCTCCCATAACATAATCAAACACAAAAAGGGGCCCATAAATTCCTGTTTTAGTGTTTTAGTGCTTTTAACAGTCTGTATAATGGTGTATCAAAGGTAAACATTACATTTCTCTAAATAAACACATCAATGGGTGGTCAAGGAGGTTGAGACCAAACACATGTACTACATAGTAACATTATATGTAGGCATCCGTTCATTTTCAGACATACATTTTGTACTAGCACTCCAGTCAGAAGAGATGTTCTCTCTAGTTGAGGACAACAGCAGAAATGTGACAGGTTGACACCAATATTATATACTATAGAACCATGCTTCTAACTCTTCATTTACCATTTCCTCCTATGTTGAACATTGCATCACAATGCAAAAGTTCTAACAATCTTGAGTACATTAAGTTTTCCTCAAGCTACACAGGAAAATGGGAAGGAGAATGGTAACTGTTAGGGCATGACCTGTAAACACCACATGCCAAATGGGCAAACAAATCTGGCAATAGACAAGTACTGGGAGTCAACACACTCTAATCAAACATACAACAGCACTAGGCAGCAACAGCTGATGTTGTTAGACTCCTTCTATGGGGTGAGTGAAATACAAAGTACAGATTGCCTCTCAAGCTATTCTACATGGGTTGCCCAGCATAAAAGTTACGGCTTCTGAAATAAACCGTGTCCCGCCTCGACCAGCATGTGAGCGATACCTTTACTGGCGGCCTGGCTTATGGCTTGTCTTCTAAATAAAGGGGGCCTGCATAGGAGGGGTCCCGACAATGCTCTACGCTAAATTTTGAGAGCTGGCTACGTATTTCAGAAAACCCCTCGATAAATTCCAAGTGGCTATGACGCATTGTATAGAATTAAAATGCGTCAATTACGCTCTACATTGAATTAGAGCGGTCCGTCTACACTGTACGTAGAATTAAACGGCAAATTATGCTCTACAGAAAAGGGCATTTGGGTCCCTCAAAAAGTATTTCCAACCCTGCATTGAGAAAGTGCAAACCACCTTGGAAGTTGGAGGAGCAGAACAAAGCCCCACCACACCACACCAGCCCACCCCAGACACACCTCAGGGAACTGCATGGTTTTAATCATGGCACTGCTGGGAATGAAGTGCAAATGGCTCTGGGCTGGACAGGGTCATAAACAGCCAATAGTCGATGTAGGCAGGTTGATATGCTATCTGTAGATTTAGCAGACGCTTTGGGCTGCTTCTTGCAAGCAATTAAGGACAAGCACATAAATTCTTGGTATATAAAACATAAACCTTCCATCGTCTAACAGTGGTCGAAATACTTTTTTTCAGTGCTCTGCAATATTGCAGAAGAGTCAAAATTTTGTTCTGCAATTTGGAAATACTTCCTGCATGCAAATACACAAGCCTTCATGGTATCTTTCACTTTGCAGGAGAAATACAGGTTTATTAGCACAAACTATTGATTGATTGGTGTCAAAAGGAGACAAAAGATAGTCAAGTCAAGACAATGATGATGCAAATTAGTGAAGAAGCTCCTGTTGTTTAAGAACAGGACTTTAAGTGTTGTCTGTCCTCGGGACCTGAGAGTTCTAGTTTACTAAATTGAAAACCATTGAATCTGGAGCCTATTTTTCCTGCTGCAAAATTGCAGATTGTATAAATTTTTCTTCTGCAATCTTGAAAATCTATCTGCAGATTGCAGACTGCAGACAGGTATTTCGAACACTGTCTAAGGTTAGAATACAATGTATGCATAATAATAATAACAAGTAAAATCTGAGATTTTATACCTCCGGGCTTTTTATTGTATATTTTTCCATGTTGTTTGTTCTGTATAGTTGATGGTGTTGAATTTTATGTGTTAGATTTAGCGTTCCTGGTTGTGTTAATACAGGACTGGTCAACATTTTCATCTGCAGCCCATACCATGTACCCACGGTAAAAATGCATGTCGAGAACGTCTGAGACAGTATACCACGGTATTTGTAAGTTAAGAAGTCGTACTATACGCCGAAAACATCCAAGATTGCGCAAGAGGGCGTTGACCCCTGACCCATTGGCCCACCCGGAAGTTGCGCTGGCAGCCAGCCCAGCGCCGCGCGCGACAATTTTCAGATTTTTACGCCCCAAAACACATATACAATAAAAACAAAAAAACCTGCACCATCTACAGCCCATTAGAAGAACATACACCGAGTCCAGTCTACCCCAACGCGAGATACAACTGCGATAATATTTCAAAATACATATCGGAAGCAGACACCCCTCTGTTTGACCCCCTTTTTAAATGGTAAGACCCCAAAACTGAAACCTCCCCATTCCTTAATAACATGGTAAATTCCATTTTTCAGCATGGCGGGGGTGTCCGGAGCACTTAAAAACCTTTTATTTCGACGCCCATAAACACATATACAATTAAACAAAAACGTTACTGCATCATCTGCAGCCCAATAGCAATACGTACACCGAACAACAGACCAATCCGTCCAGCCGATCGCGAGAAACAG
>NW_017804131.1:1520033-1522893 GCF_001625305.1 Branchiostoma belcheri
CTTGAGTACATTAAGTTTTCCTCAAGCTACACAGGAAAATGGGAAGGAGAATGGTAACTGTTAGGGCATGACCTGTAAACACCACATGCCAAATGGGCAAACAAATCTGGCAATAGACAAGTACTGGGAGTCAACACACTCTAATCAAACATACAACAGCACTAGGCAGAAACAGCTGATGTTGTTAGACTCCTTCTATGGGGTGAGTGAAATACAAAGTACAGATTGCCTCTCAAGCTATTCTACATGGGTTGCCCAGCATAAAAGTTATGGCTTCTGAAATAAACCGTGTCCCGCCTCGACCAGCATGTGAGCGATACCTTTACTGGCGGCCTGGCTTATGGCTTGTCTTCTAAATAAAGGGGGCCTGCATAGGAGGGGTCCCGACAATGCTCTACGCTAAATTTTGAGAGCTGGCTACGTATTGCGCTGAATTCAGAAAACCTCTCGATTACGCTTTATGATAAATTCCAAGTGGCTATGACGCATTGTATAGAATTAAAATGCGTCAATTACGCTCTACATTGAATTAGAGCGGTCCGTCTACACTGTACGTAGAATTAAACGGCAAATTATGCTCTACGGAAAAGGGCATTCGGGTCCCTCAAAAAGTATTTCCAACCCTGCATTGAGAAAGTGCAAACCACCTTGGAAGTTGGAGGAGCAGAACAAAGCCCCACCACACCACACCAGCCCACCCCAGACACACCTCAGGGAACTGCATGGTTCTAATCATGGCACTGCTGGGAATGAAGTGCAAATGGCTCTGGACTGGACAGGGTCATAAACAACCAATAGTCGATGTAGGCAGGTCGATATGCTATCTGTAGATTTAGCAGACACTTTGGGCTGCTTCTTGCAAGCAATTAAGGAGAAGCACATAAATTCTTGGTATATAAAACATAAACCTTCCATCGTCTAAGGTCAGAATACAATATATGCATAATAATAATAACAACTGAACATACATGGATAATATTAGATCAGACATTTCATCAGCAGGCAAAGGCCAATGGAAAACAATACTGTCAAGTGAGTGCTATATCTTTCTTTGTAATTTGTACTTCAATGATCAATACTCAAGTCCACATATACTATGGACTATTGAAGAAAATGGAAGAGCTCTAATCCTAAACAGATTGTATCCAACATCACAAAATAGAAGAGGCCGACTGCCATGTTCATCACATCATGTTGACATCTGGTTTGAAAAATAAGGTTAAAGTAACAAAACTACACCAATATAGCCTTACACAGACCAAGTGTGAAACACCATTGGTAATCAATTGGATGTAACTAACAGTGTCAATGTGTAATGCCACTTTCCTAGAGTTAGAATTGACAGTCGTTTGATATGATATCCAAGAATAACGATAAACCTATTTATAATCCATCAACTGAATTAGAAAGACCATGTGACCAGTTGGAAAATGATAGCCAAGCCAAGGTTATAAATATATCTCCTCTCTAGAGAAGTGGGAGATTGAATACAGATGTTTCTGTTAAAGGCNGTTTCCAACTGTCAAAGTCAAGTTCATTCCGAGGTGGGTTTAGGATTAGGGGGCCAAACCAACTACGACCTTGGAGGCAACTCAACCCCCTTCCCCTCCACATACTATTTTTAATAGGTTGATCGCATAATCACCACCAACACTGTTGTGGCATCAAACCTTGGGTATGAATTCTGGTTCAGTTACAGGTATCAAACAGGGGGCTCTTTGATTGAACAGCAGACCAGCAACACTCACTGTCAGCCAAGTAAAATATTTGTGAAATTTAAGTTGCCTAATCCACTTACTGTGACAGTTTCCATAAGACTTTTCAAACTTCCAGTCACATTATGTCCCCAAGGAATCATCTTTCCAGCGACAGGCAACAGTGGTACCCAGAACTACGCATATACCCCGGTAACACTGTACAAAAATTACTTTCAATACAACAGATCGGAACCTCAATGGGACTGGATAATGTTTGGTGGGAAGAAAATTTCTGCCAAAATTCACTCTATTACTAATTTTCAATGGGAGGCAAATTTTGGCAGACTGAACCCTTTCTACTCCATGAGATTGACAAACTATTAACGTCATTCAACTTCTTTCTAATGTACTTCAGCACAGGGGCAAACCTGGAGCAGAAAGAGCCTGTGAGAAATCAGGGGAGACCACATAACTAACCCCCAGGTTCTGTGGCTACCCCCTGGACTCCATGGTCATGTCACAATGCCATTCATCATTCCCTGTGATTTCTTCCAGATATTCCTGACTTACTTCCTGGGAGTGCCCAGAACGTGGATCCTGTTCAGCTTAGCCTCCTTTTCTGACCACAAGTAACATTACAGGGTAAAGACTCTGGGTCATGGGTTATGCTTTGGAACTTATACCAAGGTCAGTGCCTTGTTTCCAGCTTGTTACTGGGAGCCATCTATACATGGAAACAGAATTTATGATAATCTTCTTTAATATATCATCGGTTTCTGTAATCATGCAACCCATATCTTTAAGGGTTAGGTTAGCCTGTCAGTTTAGAACCCACGTATTATAGCCATCTGATCAGAGTCATTACATGCTTGCTAAAAAGTGTGGTGGGTCCTTCAAGATACTCAAGGTGTGGCTCTGGATTGACAGATAAATGCCCCCTCTGAGAGAGACTGCAAGTCTAACCAGAACCATGGAAATCAGCATTCAGATCACCCATGGCTGAGAAAGGATTACATCATTTGATTTCAGCCACATATTTTTACCATTAAAGTTTATCTTTAGCACATCCTAAATTTACATAATATCCTGTTGTTCTTGGAAACCAAACCCATTCCTAAGACTGCTTAGGCACATCCTCAGCTTTTAGAAACCCCCAGGAAAAA
>NW_017804131.1:1522913-1524111 GCF_001625305.1 Branchiostoma belcheri
ATACCACGGTATTTGTAAGTTAAGAAGTCGTACTATACGCCGAAAACATCCAAGATTGCGCAAGAGGGCCGTTGACCCCCTGACCCATTGGCCCACCCGGAAGTTGCGCTGGCAGCCAGCCCAGCGCCGCGCGCGACAATTTTCAGATTTTTACGCCCCAAAACACATATACAATAAAAAACAAAAAAACCTGCACCATCTACAGCCCATTAGAAGAACATACACCGAGTCCAGTCTACCCCAACGCGAGATACAACTGCGATAATATTTCAAAATACATATCGGAAGCAGACACCCCTCTGTTTGACCCCTTTTAAATGGTAAGACCCAAAACTGAAACCTCCCCATTCCTTAATAACATGGTAAATTCCATTTTCAGCATGGCGGGGGTGTCCGGAGCACTTAAAAACCTTTTATTTCGACGCCCATAAACACATATACAATTAAACAAAAACGTTCTGCATCATCTGCAGCCCAATAGCAATACGTACACCGAACAACAGACCAATCCGTCCAGCCGATCGCGAGAAACAGCTGCTGACAGAAATGTTTCGAACAATAGTAAAACCTCCTCGCGGAAGGATGTCTCCTTCCCCGGAGGTAACAACTGAACATACATGGATAATATTAGATCAGACATTTCATCAGCAGGCAAAGGCCAATGGAAAACAACAGTGTCAAGTGAGTGATATCTTTGTAATTTGTACTTCAATGAGGAATACCCAGGTCAACATATACTGTGAACTATTGAAGAAAATGGAAGAACTCTAATCCTAAACAGATTGCATCCAACATCACAAAATAGAAGAGGCTGGCTGCCATGTACTTCACATCATGTTGACATCTGGTTTGAAAAATAAGGTTAAAGTAACAAAACTACACCAATATAGCCTTACACAGACCAAGTGTGAAACACCATTGGTAATCAATTGGATGTAACTAACAGTGTCAATGTGTAATGCCACTTTCCTAGAGTTAGAATTGACAGTCGTTTGATATGATATCCAAGAATAACGATAAACCTATTTATAATCCATCAACTGAATTAGAAAGACCATGTGACCAGTTGGAAAATGATAGCCAAGCCAAGGTTATAAATATATCTCCTCTCTAGAGAAGTGGGAGATTGAATACAGATGTTTCTTGTTAAAGGCTGTTTCCAACTGTCAAAGTCAAGTTCATTCCGAGGTGGGTTTAG
>NW_017804131.1:1524131-1591377 GCF_001625305.1 Branchiostoma belcheri
CGGTTTTTTGTAATCATGCAACCCATATCTTTAAGGGTTAGGTTAGCCTGTCAGTTTAGAACCCACGTATTATAGCCATCTGATCAGAGTCATTACATGCTTGCTAAAAAGTGTGGTGGGTCCTTCAAGATACTCAAGGTGTGGCTCTGGATTGACAGATAAATGCCCCCTCTGAGAGAGAGAGACTGCAAGTCTAACCAGAACCATGGAAATCAGCATTCAGAACACCCATGGCTGAGAAAGGATTACATCATTTGATTTCAGCCACATATTTTTACCATTAAAGTTTATCTTTTAGCACATCCTAAATTTACATAATATCCTGTTGTTCTTGGAAACCAAACCCATTCCTAAGACTGCTTAGGCACATCCTCAGCTTTTAGAAACCCCCAGGAAAAAGCTTTTTATCCATTCTGATCATGCAACCAAATATGGTGTTACCCAAACTTCCTCAGGACGATGCTTTTGTAAACTTGCTAGATTGGATTAATCAAGTTGATGCAAATGTTGATTTTAAACAGATCTACTTTGATATTTTGATCTTGCATATCCATGCAAGTCAGGTACAGGAATTGAAGATGGTCATTTTTGCCCCCATGTTCAAAATTAATGGCTCAAACCACATTCAGACAGCCAAAAAGCCTGGACAGAATCAAGAGCTTTCAATATGTGGACCTTTAGTCTTGAAAGCAAGATTAAATTCTGCTGAATCATTCACAGCTATGGACTTCTGATAATGCATGCTAAACGAATTGCAGTGAATTTCACTGGTTGTGCCACAACACACAACTTCAGAAACAATACAGTTAGTATATATATATCAATGTCTTTCATGTTGCGATATAAACTTTTTTTTCTAATTCTAGGACTTTAAATTTCTTGTTGTGTCAAATGAAGAAGACAAAGTAACCATGACAATTGATAGAATACCCAAAGACAACTGTTCCAACAAACATCCCTGAGGCAGAGCAGGACAGAGGTGGGGAGGGCAATGGTCCAGGTCAGGAGGTCAGGAGCCACAAGTTTGGAAGATCCACCCCAGATGGCAGGAGGACTGAAGAGGTTACGCCCACATGTAGCAATTACAGTTTTATTTCATGACATGTGGACTGTGTATGAGAAGGCACGTCTACTCTCTAGAAATTGGACAAAGTAATATTTCAAAACTTTATCCAGCCATCTAAGAACAGTATTTTTCACTCCCAATGGACAAAAAAGAAATGAGCTGTCCTAATCATATAGAACAGAAAAGCTTCACAACCTCTGCTGTTATGTTTGATTTGAAAGTGGTGGATTCAGACTGGACTGGCACGAGATCGCTACCATGGAGATATGAATTCAAGAGGTCGAGAAAGTCATCTGCGAGAATTTCCAGGTCAAGTGCACAGCTTCTTAGTGTCAAGGGCCACGTGTAAAGTTTATTTTCAAATGCATGTGTCAAATTTGCAGTCATACATTTGGTTCTGCACAGCCTTAGAATAGATGAATGTAGACACTAGCAATGGATTGACTGATCCCTATTGACAGAAATGATTAAAATAAGACAGTCTTGGCTGGCATCGCGTGCACTTCAGGATACTTTTGGGTAAAGTCAAAGGGGTCCAAGGTGAGAGCATGTTTCCAATCCTCCACAGAAGGCCGTCCCCACAGGGTGCACTCAAAACACCTGTCGAGACTGTCACTTCAAGGAAAAAGATGTCTCATCAAACAGACACAATTGACTTGAAATGGCAGTAAACTTTATCGTTAGAATGCTTTCCCACTTCACATTTACTTCTTTTTTATAGTAAAAGATATTCTCTTTGCCAGACTTGACAAATAAATTTCTGGCATCAGTACCGCCACAATTTGTAGCTTTTCCTAACTACTAATCAGGTTAGAACACTTGTAACTTTTCCAAGAAGAATTCTACAGTCAAAGCTGCCAAGGGCACTGCTAACTACATCCTTGTGTTATAGTTCCTAAGATCTTTGTGGAACTTCTCCAGTTTTGGCTCCTGTGGGCAGAATGCTGGTTCCAATCCTGCTGAGCACACCACCCCTAGCCACACCTGTCACACTGCTGAGGAAGAATGCCCTTGTCAGGTAAGCCCAGGCAGGGATACATTTTCCACATGGACAGGGTTGCCCCTCTCACTTTCAGCTGGCGAGGCAGCAAAGGACTTCTGACACCACTTGGAATACAAGGAATTTGGGCAGGGGAACTGCCTTTCTACTTTGAGACTTCAGTATAAGTACAAATTTCATCTCTTTCATCTAAAATTGTTATGAACCATAAGGTTAGATAGGTAGGCAGAGACTGTAATGCTACATGCTTAATTGCTCTTAAACTTTCAAGTAACTATATAGTGTGGGGAAAACGGTTATTGAAGGAAAATGTTCTTGAATTCTTCTTTTGGGAACTGGGCTCAAGTCATTTTTTGCAGATTCCTTTTCGATCAAATGTTTCACTGCATGTCACAGATGAAGTCAAAAGCTGTACAGGATAAAGTGTTCAAAGAAAAATCAAGGGCCCATGTCTTCTCACAAAAGTCAGAAGGTAAGATTTGAATACTAACAGGCCTGGTACAGAGGGTGCCAAGAGAAAGTGATGGAGCTGACAGATGATAGGGTTACAGTTTGGTCACATTCCTGACCTGGTGAAAACCCTGAACCTGAACTTGCCATGTGATGTTTCTCCTTATTCTAGACATCAAAGTTTTTGCATAGACTCTTAGGACTTCTACTTAGCCCTGCGTTCAGCCATATCTTTGTACAAATACCTTTGATATTTAGTGTTTTTTCCAAAAATTATGTGTATGTCAAATAGTTTAATTGTTTATTTGGTCCTTCATTGAAAGGAATCTAACATTAGATGCTGTTGTGCTACCTATGTGTGTATAACAGTCAGTCCTTGCATCATTGTTTTGAACATAATGACTTCTAATCAGGAACTTACAAAACTTTGGGCCACCCTCTAACACATCTAACACATGCCGCTTTGAAATTGCTTTACAATCTGTGTTACCTTGGAATACAAGTACATAGAATACAAATTGTAATGCATGGCTTGGAGTCATTCTGGAAACTCCCATGTGAAGACTCCCTCCCATAGAGCTTGATCTATCAACTGGAGACAAATATTTGTTTTAGAGACCCTTTGGGATGTTCCTATCTAAGGCTGGGTTATTGCACAACCAGGACACAAGAAATCAGAACAAAAAGATTATTTAGAAACCAATAAATGATATTATCGATAGACGATAACAATCATGACTAGAACAAAAAGGTTATCTGAGAACACTAAAATTCTACACAGCAAACATTAAATGTCCTATCCCTAGATAGGATTTAAAATAGAAACATTCCTATGTCACTTGTCACCACTAATTAGACACTTTGCAATCATTCCAACATTCCAATGTCTCCATGCTCCAATTTGGTCCAATCATTCTTTCTTGGAAGTGGGAGGATTTCGAAGGAATTTGTTTTCCAAGCAAAGATTTTGGATGTACTTTCCAACCATGACCTTGTCAGAAAACTAGTGTAGCAACAGTCTGGAAACTGAGGATAATATACAGCACACTTCAACCTGGAAACCAGTACTGTGTGATGTCATTCTTGAAACTGCATTTTGGGCCAAAAATGTTTGAAATGACTGCAGAAAAAAATCAATTATTTTTCCTCGTCCAGGTACGACCTAAAAAGGATGCAAATACAAAATAGCAAAGTGTTATCCATCATCATCATCATCTTCTCCAAGCAGATGTTGAGGTGAATGATCATCAGGAGTGAGTGGTGGTCAGAGAAGCCAGGCAGTCAGAAAACATAAAAATCTTCCACCCAACATCTGCTTGGAGATTACCTAAGAGTACAAAATATAGAAGCATGCATGTCAGAGTGGGAGGGGATCTTTCATGGACTTGTTGATTAGTGTTAATTGGCCCATCCTGTGAAACCCTGTGTGAGTCTTTGTGCTGGGATCATCTCAGATTAACATGGCATTACTTTGTGTGTTCCTGCCAAGCAGGCTACCCTGGGAAAATTCACACTTCACCACTTATTTAGAACTGGGGGTATAAAAAGGTAGATTAGTCACAAACATTCAGGATTCACTTGTCGAAGCCATGCTAATGAAACTGCGTGTTTGGTGGAGGAAATAAGGAAATCCTGGATGATTAATTATATGAGCTATTGCTTGCTTGTAAAACAATAAAGATGTCAAAACTGTCCTGGACACTTGTTGATTGCTGTTAAATCTATATGATAAGTTTGAACAACATTGCGAACACAGTGGTAATTTTTGGGTTGACTTGTGAAAATAATGAACATACCACTTTTGGCTACAAGGCAGAAAAATAAAATCACTTTCTTATACTTCTGACAAGTCAATTGATAGACATAAACACTTAAAACTTGATACTGTCTATCATACATAAACTTGGTGATAAGATCTTCTCCCTCAATTAGTGCTTGAAAGAGATCTTTGCATAAATAAACAGAAAATCAGACCTTTTAGGAACCTGTAAAAACCACTGGGGAGATAAGAATAAACCTATCAACATGACCCCACACCCTGCCTGGCAATGTGTCTATACAGGGCAAGTTATTCATTCCTGTCCCTTGACAGACTGCTTATGAAATGTAATCTGTGTTTGTCTGGGGTTCGGGAAGTGAACCATCACCTTTGCATCCACCTTCCAAATATTGATACCACCCTTTCCCATCTTCTGTTTGAACCTAGAGGATAGGAGCTAACCTTTGTGTGAACGCCTCAAAATCAACTGTCACATATATACATATATACGGTCATTTTTAATAACTGTAGGACAATATGCGAATGTGTTCTTATGAAACCAGAGCTGTGACAGGAAGGTATGTAACCAGGGTGACATCAGTCACATACACCCCCAGTTCATGGGAAAGGTCTGGGCAACATCAAAGATGTCTGCCCTATAGGCCCAGATAACGTCCCCTCACACAGAACAGACATGCCAACACCCTTAGGCCGACTTTAGACTGACGACGGTATACGATCGCACGACAATCGTTGTGGGCGACGGCTGACTTTAGACACATGACCAGAAAGTGTGGCGGACACCCGCAGCGCAGGATGGCACGCCGCGCGCCAATTCAAAATGGCGAGAGAACCCCTTTTTCGGCATGCTGCAGCAGATTGTTTTTATTCTGCTTTTAACTCGTTGTCCTGTTGATGAGACGCCGAGTTTGTGCCCAGCAAAGAAGGGGTATATGGCACATGTACCGAGCGGGGCTATACCCGGGTTTGAACCCGGCGTTCGGTGCTGCCGTCGGCCTGGCTACATTGGCCGGGAAATGTGGATCGGCGGATCGGCTCGTACTAGAGAAGTAGCGATTGGTGGCGGGGGATTGTACTAGACACGTATGACGATATAAAGTCTTTGGTTTGACGACATAAATGATACAGGCGATGTGCTTGGACATGAAATAACGCTTGCAGGCTTATTTGCATAAGGCCAATGACCTCCCACTTCCTTCGCCGGCGACGGTTCACTTTAGACGGTGGAAAATCCTCCTCGGACCCCCCGCTGAAGGATCGCACGATAGGGTCCGAGGTGGTAGTGACGACGATTCGAGGATTACCGTCGTGCGACTATTTTGATCGTGTTTAGACGGTGGTAAAATACCGTCGCCGGCAACATCTTGACGATAAACATTCGTACGACTATTGAACCGTCGTCAGTCTAAAGTGCCCCTTAGATCTATCCCTGCCTCAAAAATAGTCGTTTACGGTTTAGCAATAATATGTAGACGTTGGCAATAAAAAGTATGTACAAAATTATAACACGGAATGAGAAGCTGTAATTAAGTTCTTATAAATGTCAACGTGAACTGTTACAGTAATCAAACACACTGGTCAGTCACTTCCCCAAGTTTTCTCCCAGAATTGGTTAGTGTCCCAACCTACATTTTGTAACTCAAGGCAAAGTGAATTAAATTACATGTATATTGTTGTGCTTGTAATAAAGTTGTATAGAGCAGAATTCCAGGAAAATGAAAGTAAAAGAAGATATTCAATTTGCAAAAGGCAGTTTGTATGTGGAATCCTATTAAATCAATTGAAACAGTAGCAGATAATTTTGCTAAAAGTTGACCCATGACATTGGTGGGGAAGTGTGTGTATTGGAAAACAAGCAACAAGTTTCCCACACACCCATCCCCTGGAGGTTAGTGGTTAATCCCTTACCAATGGATCACCCTGGCTGGTGGTCTTCTCCTGAACAAGAAAGACAGTTTCCAAGAACATTGTCCCATTCACATATCTCTCTATTATCCCCTTTGTATCCATTGTTGAATCCCTTCTCCTATACACAAGGCATACCTCCTGCCAACTTTTTACAGAACAAACCACCCTAAATGGCCAATCACCAAGTTTATTTCTCTTGGGTCTGAAAAAATATGCAACTATTCTCTGTGATTTTCCGAGTCATGCACTGCTTGAGAATTCCCGGATTCCAAAGTCATGCACCACTGGTACTGAATTACTGAATTGACCATCTTCCTTTTTGACAGGCTGCTTATGTCTGCCATCTGCTCTTCTTGGGAAGACAGTCTGTCAGTCTGACACTGTTTACCCAAATCTGGTGCCATGAGATCCGCTTATCAACAGCTATAAACAGTTACCATCCACAGAAAGCATCTTCAGCTTAAAAAGTGCGTCTGTATTTATCTAACAAACCTGGAAAATTATCATAATACAGCATTTAGGCTAGTAACAATAGGTAGTGACTACCTAACAAATGTAAATTTTCTGCTTTCAACAATGGTTCTGTTCCACAGCGACGAAACAATGTTGCTATTACAATGAACAATGGTGAAAAACACTTCCTTTCCATACTTTAAACACTTTGTTATCCAAATATCGAGTAAAAAGGACTACCATAACAACCTGCATTACAACTTTTGTGACCTACACATGCAGAAAAACTTTTTTGTGCATCAGATTATGCAAGGAGTTTTCAATTGACACTACTTGGATTACCTTTGTTCCTACAAAACAAAACTCCTGAAAATCTGGGCTGAGAACAAGGAAGTGGAGTGCCGAAAAAACTAGTTGACATGACCATACGAAAAGAACTGTACATGGTATCCACACTGTTACTGTTTAGGTTCTCAGATCCTGTTGACAACCAGCTAAACAAATGCAGGTACTTGAATAAATAAACAAGAGTACAGCTCAACAGTAAGTACTCCAGCAAATACAGCGTACAATCGGATACTGGGAGCTCTAACCAAGAAGATTTTCGACTATGCTAATACTAGAGATGGATACAAAGGTATTCCCCTTACCAATGGCTTTAGGGATCAAAACGTCAGCGCAGATCAAGTAACCCAAAATTTTCAACTTCATTTTTGGTACCCGAACTACATTGAATTTGAACTCATTTACAGACTGACAAAATGCTAGATTTATTTCAAGCTCATCATTTGCAATGACGAAGAAGTTTGAAATAAATCTATCTATGTCCTCACACTATGAAGAGTTGTCTACATGCCAGTTTGAAATTTCCACATGAAAAGCTTGTGTCTGAAGGCATGGTCTCATTTGCCCATTTCCCCTCTCTGTCTCTGGGAGCAAATTGGAAAAGAATGTCATGGCCCCAAATACAATGGTATGCCACCTCATTAGGTCATTCCTGTTTTATCTGCAGACAATGACAGAGATGTAAACTTCATTAGAACCAATTTCGCGGGAGAACCAAGGATCAGCCTCTTCTTTCTAGGAGTCTGGACCCCAAAACAACGAGCATGTTGAGGCATATACTCGTTTGGTTGCCAGGTCCTTACAAATCACCAGTATTGACATTCCCAATTAGTTTGGGGAAGGGTCGGCCCTGGCGGCAAAGAGCAAAATCCAAACAGCAAACGTTTATTGTGTGCAACCTCCGAATCTTTCCCAGAAAAGGCATGTGCTTGCTTGGATGGGTGACACTGTAACTTTTTGGGCTGTTTGCCAGAAATGTGGGGTGCCACATCTATTACCTCTACTGTTGGTACCTGTCACATTAATCCTGATCACTGTCACCAAAGGTCTCAGACTAGGAAGAAAGGTGGTGCTTGGTAATATTGAAAGTGATAAAATATCCCTGTCTCTGGTTTGGATAAAAAAAGAGCATGACTGTGTGCAAACCTTTGTTGAACACCTGGACAAAAACGACAAAGCATACCATCAACCAACAAAAGAACACAATAATAAACACAGGTGAGCTTCAATGTCAAGAAACACAATAGATTGTTCTCATATTCAATACAAAAACAATGGTATTCTTTTGTTGTGCTCAATTCCAATACCTAACACACACAAAAAGTACATGTATAAACAAAGGCACGTTCTTTGTGAAAGGAGTGGTTTTCTCTGTATAAACTATAATCAAGTGCATAACGTTATACAGCATCCTCTGATCTCTATTACATAAGAGATATGACCTGGTCATCTTGGCTCAGCTCCCCTTATCAGAAGGTGTTTTCCAATAGCTAGTTGGCTCATTTATCACAATTTGCCGGACTGACCAAAGAAGCTTCCCTATCAGCCCCTACTGTACTGTTTCCTACCAAACAAGTGCTAATGGGGGACCAAAATAATAACATGTGAACATGAGAAGCTCTGCCGGGGGCCTGTCTTTCAGCAAGCTTTATCAGCACACAGCTTTCCTTTGAAGCTCAGCCTTGAGTTCATCCCAGCTGTGTGGGGCAGTGGTGTTATAGCTGGCAATAGGTACAACCATCAAAATTCACTTCAAACACGAGGAAAGGACGCCACTGTGGATGGAACCAACCATATTTCCTGCAGGAAATCTTCGCTGTTTTTGTCTGGAATGAAGAAATGATCATGGACCATTCCATTTGGAGGGGGGGTTAACTTATTAGGATTTGAGACTTTTAGATAGTAATTGAACTGTCAGAAGTAGCAAATAGCATTGCCTGGCAAACTTCTTGATGCTTTTCATAGTTAAAGGTACTTTTTCATTGAAATAAATTCAGAAAATTAGAGTAAAAGCTCATTCATGTTGATAGAAAACATTATCAGTTTTGTCCTTTTACAGTCACACCGAACTTTAGGTAACATTTACATAACTAAGAAAAGTAATTGTTGGCACGCACCATTGAAGTTGTATGCTAAGAAGTAGGAAATTGGCTTGTAGACAAACACAACTCAAGTTTGTTGGCAAACATTTGTTACAATTAAAATTCATGAGCCATCAACTTTCGCACTTGATCAACATATCAGGTAACGGTTTACATAACACTTGCCAAAAATAACAGATAAATAATAATCACTATCTATTCCAAATCACTGTCAAAAACTGTGTTAGTCAACCATCATTCCCCCTTCTTGAAATTCAAACTTTTTCTCAGATTCCTACTGGTATAAAAATGTTTACAGCAGACCCCCCATCCCCCAAAGTAAACAAATTTCTTGTTGTCAATGTAATAATAGATAACGAGATAAAAATTGCAATTTTCCTGCTAAAAGACGGTTGTGCACAAGGTAAAGGAAAACGGGGCTGCTAGAAAACCTAAAGATTTCCTCTCCCAACATCTGCTTGGAGATTAGCTTCACCCTGTAAAAGCCATGTTACCCGATGACCCATTGAGGTCCGAGTCAAGCAGTCCCAACAAGTTCCAGACATCCGTACACCGGCAACCGAACCAAAAATAAACTATCATTGCATACACTGCAACTCAACACTGTTTCATGTGCTACTATATACGTCAAATCTACAAGGAAACGCATAAATCCATCAAGAACATGAAGTCAAACAACGAGAGGGGATCAGGCTCGGGCGGTCCCGTTATACGCGCTACATACCCCCGCACTGCTTTACTAAAATTCCTAAATATTTATACAACTTTCCGGAGGCTCAGTTGAACATATTTTTCTTGGACAGCTTGTCAGCGATGTCTGTAAGTGTGTGCAGGCAAGGACAGGGCGAGATCTCGGCTAGACTTACGTTTTCCTGTGCTAGGACGGGGGAGATGAGGAGTGGTAGCAGTAGTAGGACAGCGCGGCACGGGCCGACCGCCGCCGGACAAGAGGCCATCATCTCTCGGCGCGCGAGTGATCCTGGAAAGCGGAGCCAAGCACCGCGACACGGCGGTAAACTCACGACCTCCCCGATAAACCCACCGCAGCTAGTGGAAAACCTCGCGATCTGCTCAGATCTGCGGCCACATAAATCCAGGGAAAGCTCTATCCACGAGATCCACAGGAAAACTTGGAGAAGAAGTCGCGAGGATCCTCCACTGTGAAGTGCCCGAACTGATCGAGTGCAGAGGACTTCCCCACTTCTGCTCTTCCAGGAACCGCCGTCACCCCCTCGGAGTAGCGGTACTAGGATTTGTAAAATTGCTAACACAAAAATAACCTTCTATCTAAATAGTAGTTTCTCGACAAAAAACTAGTGATAATGAGAATATCATACGTTTTACCAGTTAATGATGCCTATAGTCAAATGTTAGCGTGTTTACATTGTGGAATAGTTGGCATTCTGACTAATATGTCGGGGGAGTGGAAAAGTACCGGGAAGAGCAGGAGCAAGAGTAATTTACCTTACAGGCATGTTATTGGCCGACCCGCGGGGATTTCGGCACCCATCAGTCCGAACCGAGAAGAAAGATGTCTCCAGGGAATAAAAGAATCCAAACATAAACTTTTTATGTCACAAAATGTGTGATATAATATAAGACAATGCATTCGCCATCCATTTTCATCGGACTCGGTACCCGTACTATCATACTATGACCACTACTGAGACAATAAACTTGAATGCCATGTTATTGTAATGTACCTCAATAAAAGTTGTTAGGAGATATGACACTTTGTGTAATGGAGTGTTTGTTCGTTACTTTCCGTTTCCAATAGACTATATCTTAAGTCTGCCTCTAGAAATCACATCAGAATTACTACTACTACTAATTCAAAAGCGGTAAATATTAAAGTCACTTTTGTGATCAAACCAATTAATTATCATCTTCTTTGTTTACTGATTCGCCCTTTGCCTCATCAGCAATTAATCTATGTACATTTTTACAGTGAGGTTAGGATATATGCGCTGTTATGACCTTGGTAGTAATCAAACTTATTCACAAGTTGGTTTTACCCTCGAAGTTAACATTGATAGGTTCTCTTTCGTTTGAAGTTATCCATGTCTCGGACCGCGCCATCCAGTAATTGTACATACTGTTTACAAGGAACACCGCGGGAGTAAACATCGTTCAAATTACCCAGGGAATTCTGGTAGGACTTTGTACTCCCCCAGGAAGACTGAGTTGGTTGGTTGGTTGGTTGGTTGGTTGGTTGGTTGGTTGGTTGGTTGGTTGGTTGGTTGGTTGGTTGGTTGGTTGGTTGGTTGGTTGGTTGGTTGGTTACTTGGTTGGTTACTTGGTTGGTTACTTGGTTGGTTACTTGATTGGTTACTTGATTGGTTACTTGGTTAAAAAGCTTGCCTCCTTATTTGCTTTTCCTAACCTCTTATCTAAAATTCTACGTCCTACCATGGAGGTCCTTTCTTTGGCTCGACAGAAGTAGCATTTTCATGTGACAAATGGAATTATGTCAAAGACCATCATCTCTTCCGGTGCCTTGTGGGCCAGAGGAAACCTGAATACGCCCCAGGTCATGATTTGATGGAAATAGTCAGTTTTTCAATTACATTTGACCTTGAACCACCACATGTGGCTTAATTCTGTCCATACGGAAATTCCGTGGCCTTCAGGCCTTGACAATGGCCTGGGATGCAAGTAAAAGGACACATAGGTGGCTAGGAAAGTTATCACCGGTAGATATTTGGTCTCAGAGACGGCGTCGCGTGTGCAAGGGTGCATGTTATGTCCGTCGGCGCCCCCCTGCCCCCTTGTTTGTATCAACAACACTTCAACAACCCCCTCAAACTATCTCGTTTCCTCGCTTACAAAAGCTCCAATTGTGTGTGGCAAGTTTGTCTGGTTTGAAACCTCCTCATCCCTTTACATGGCAAACACGCGGGCACAAAGGCACTGTATGTGGAAGAAATGGCGATGTCGTGTCGCCTCTCGAGAGCACGACACGCGTGGCACACAAAAGGTCGCTCTGCAAGCCTGCGGTTTAACATTGACACTGCCTTGACACCACAGAGTCTTTGTAGGGACCTACTAGCTATAGTGTAAAGACACAACTGACGCTCTTGTTACATCACATTCTTCATTTCATGTACAGAACTTTGCCCTGATCATGAGTGATCAGTTATTTAGGTATCATCTCACATCAGTCTGATGTAGAGAACTTCGAATTCCCTACAACCTCGGTTGGCAATGCGAACTGCATTCAGTTCAAGCAAGAATGTTTCTATACTTCCTTGGTTCAAGAGAGTAAATATGGCCTTTGCTGTAAAACGAGTGATTTTCCGAGAGAGAAAAACACGACCCTGCTAATCACCGTACTACTGTACTTGGGTTACTATGGTTACTTTCTTCTAGATGATATCCATTTTCTCACAGCAAGTGTCAAAACGGGTATCAATCAAAAGAGTGAAACGATTCCCCCCTCTCTAACCTACAGTCGACTTTTTAGATGAAAGCAGGGTGAAAGAGACTCCCACGGCTTCATCAGAACCCACAGTAGTGGGCCGAGGGTTACGTCATGTCTGGCGAGAACTGTTCATACTTGACACCAATAAAGTAAACACCTGTCGGCAGGTGTGAGACAATACACTTAGCGCTCCGGACACACCATTGCCACACGCTTGGGGAATGCACCATGCCATTCCTCCACAAATTAGAACTCATGAAGCATTTCCCGACGTCTCATTGCTACAAAGTATGAAAGAGAGATAAGAAGAAACTTCTTTGTGACGCGCTATCATTTTATGTCAACACGTGTGCAGCTAGCCGAGCGTCGCTCGCCAGGAAGTATGCATGGTATACACACGTATCGACCATCACAGATCAGGAAACCACTATTCTAGGTGACAATATCCTTATCGGTTATTGAGGATGTTTACCATAAATTACAGAGCCGACTATAACTTGCCACGAAAAACCGAGTTACCGCGAACAGGAAGAGTGTGTAATTCATGCGGTGAACCAGCACTTGGCGTCTTTTTAAAGAACTTAAAGCTATATGACGAACCGTCTCGGGTTTGTTTTGTAACGTCATGGCGTTTTCCTGTATGTGTCTGCTGTTCCTTTCAAACCTCCTTGCTGTAGCATACCGTACAGTCTGGACGACAGGAGGCGTAGGGCGTTTCTAGACGTGGTTATAAAGAGGCAGGAAATGATGTAAAGGGGGCAAAATGTGGAAATCACAGGGGAACATCAGGTCCTTCGGGGCACTGAGTGATATTCTACCGAGTATAGTACGTATTTATGAAATCGCATGCACACAGAGACACGTGTACGCACACACATGCACACACACAAGCACACACACAAACAAACACAAACACACACACACACACACACACACACACACACACACACACACACACACACAAACACACACACACACACACACACTACCACACTTCCACACTACCACGCACAAACAAACAACACACTCTAAAAGCAAACAGACAATGCCTTGACTTGTAGTCGGTATTACTTTAAAGCATAAACTATAGACCCAGGACCGTACTTTGCCAACTAATAATACATGTATCAGTCAGTAACCACTACGTGTTTAGTGCACTTCAGTCTGGGACCAGTCGGAATGTATTTGAGCCATACTATCCTTTGACATTGTGTTCTTTTGTGACTTGTGAAAGCGAACCCTGACACAAGAAAACAAAGCCTTTCCACAAGCTTTTCTAAGACTCTCTCAGGTATGCCGTGACACCTGCAGTGTTGATCTAGCTACCTTGTGTGTAACCAGCCAAGGATCAAGCGATAAAGCCAAGTATCTGTGACACAGGAGTGACTTCAAATCTCACGGTGGCTGGCCGTGGATGGGCGCTTTTGTGTGCCAAACAAAGGTGTGGGAGATAGGATCAGTCACGGTCACCGCTACATGCGGGGTGGTCTATACAGGTCTTTTATAGGAACACAATGGAGAAAAACATGGTTATTTCGAACGAGGTGGGCATGTGGGATTTCTTTTCTTCTTCTTTTTTCAATTACCGCACTTCAAGTTTCTTCCTCCGATGTTGGCTAAGTAAAAGGTATACTCTTAGTATTACATAAGAAAACTTTTTGGACCCATCTCCTGTTGATTGCTTGCGGTTACGAAGAGGTTCAGTGGATGTTGTGGATAATAATCTGTAACCCCAATAAAGTCAAGTTACGCCTACGGTTATGTTACAGAGACCCTCTCTGTGGTATTTGGGTTGCAAAGCTACACAAGCAAGCGAACTTTTTCCCAATACTCCCACCTACTTTCCCATAAGCGTGGGTCGATTCTGGTATTGAAAGAAACTGTGGGGTTATCAAAGAAAAGATAACAGTGAAAAGGCAACATTGAAAAGCTTCCGATGAAAACACCGTCTTTATTTTGTGACCTGTCTGCAATGATTGTCGCGACGATACGGTTGTCATGGCAACATGACGTGGTGGGGGAGTGTCGTCTGCACTGACAAACAGACCACCTGTTTTCGATAAAACGAACTGGAAATGGTCTAGATGTCTTAAAGTTCATTTAACGAGGTTATGTGCCCTTGAAAATGAATTTTTCAATCTTATGTTCAGTCCCATGTGCATCTGTATATGTGCACAGTTAAAACTGTCATTGCTGTCTATCCCAGAATATCACCTACAACGACCACTCTCATACATCACTTACGGAGACAGTGTTGGTGTATGTGTGTCATCCTTTATACATGTATTACAACAATTACTCTGCAGCGACTTTCCTTGTTAGTCTGAAATTAGATGCACTGAATCCGTTGTTGTCACCTGCGCCAACGGTATACGGAGAGAATATTCCTAAATAGCTCCAATCTTAATGCCCGGAGACAATATGCGGTTGACCTTCCCCTTTCGTTGGCTCAAAGAGTCAAAGGGGCACTTGTGGAATGGAACGGGGCTCTCTATAAACTGCTGGCGTCTTCGTGTTCTGACGTCAGCCCTCAGCCATCCAATAGGGGTTCCATATAAGACGAACGGGACGTGACACGCAATGTCACATGTGGATAGAGGAATCGTTTGGAATCCTTTATATAGTTTGGAATTACGGGATTTTGAAGACATACTCAAGTTTCAAGAATCTTCTCTTTCCAGTCGCTGAAGTCAAGACGTCTGCTTGAGATTTCAGAACCAGGTGTAAACTGCCAAGACGTCAGATGACACCTCGGTAGATTCGCCTTCGTCTTCTACTAGTGTTTCTAATTAGTGGCTCGTTTCTCTGCTGATATACAGCGGCTGGTTAACTTTTCATTTTCCTAGAAATCAAACCTGCTCACAAAGTAGACTTGAGTCGATGCCCTTCCAAATTTCAGCAAGATCGATGAGGAACTATTGATGTTTCAGTATACTTGTTTATTGCGTTTTCACATAAGACTGAACTCATTAGTTTTAGATAGCATGTAATTACTGCAAATAAAGCAACTGCCTCTGATCTACGCATCTCCATCACTGTAGCTAACCTGGAAACGAGAATGTTTTCTAAGACGTTTGACTTGACGACACGTCTTGATCCCGGGCTGGATACACTGCAGCATGCTGACAAAAAAGTTTAATATCTCCCACAAGGTCGTGCGTCGCCTGGACCCTAAGCCACAGGTCCTCAGAAAAGACACACGTCTGACAAAAATCATTCCACAGATCCCGTCGGAACAGACGATAGAAACAGGAGAGGCAGTGTTGCCGCTACTGGAGATCAGAACCAGGTGTCAACTCGGTTGGCAGGATCGCGTGTGGACGTACAGGGGAAAGACGCGGTGTGGCGAATAAATCTCTACAAACAGCTTACGTTGGGAGCCTGTAGTGACCGACTTTACACACACTTTACCATACATAACGCTTTCAAAGTGGTCTAAATCTTTTCAAGCTATGGCAAGCCGCACGCCTCACCACATGACCACAAAGTGACCTCGTTTGAAGTACTGAAATTGACCCTGTTCTCCGCCACCGAAAGATCTTCCTGCGCCGGAGACCAAAGGTTGAGCAGGTTTTCTTCAGTTCGAGCCAGCATTTGCCATCGCGGTTTCTTTTTTGTTTCCGGCTGAGCAAGGATTGAAATTAAGGACAGAGATGAAGTCATAGTGATATATATACATGGGTGGGTGTGCAGCTCCTAATCCACTTTCTGTTGTCCAAATGATTCACATTTCAAAAGCTCTTTTACTGAGATACTACAGCGGCGGTAAGAGTTAGCCGTGTATCGCCACAGTCCGACTATTTTTGAGACAAACGCCAGTTCCGTTGTGTCCTAGATCTCCTGAAGAAAAAAACGTTCTTCCATCCTCCAATGTGGCATTCATCCCATTTTAATTCTTCCAGCATGGAAACCTTTTCTTTCAGCGATAACCCTGTGTCATCCCAGCATCAACTTTAAGCCAAGACACAAGATAAGTTCGTCTCGCGTCTCAGGGTATGTGTAAGGATTGATAGCGGTCACATCACCTCTGACGTACCTGGGGCGTAAACAAGCCTCGGCTGTCAAGTGCCGTTTCTCATCTACTTTATATATATCTCCATGAGATAAACCGCAAATCCTTCAATTATATATTGATAGTGAGGTGGCACATTTTGGTCTGCAAACACTCACTATCTGCAAGCAGTTAGTTTATCATTTCTCACAACCTTCCAAAATTTTGGATGCCGGTGAACTCGGGGAAAAACACACGAGCGACGTCTAGCATTATATAAAGCGAGACTTTTTTTTAGATATAATGCCCAAACGTTTGACAGTACTGAAGCAGTAGGCTACTGGAACTGTGTTACAAGGGACCAGCACCTAGCTTGGCACAGTAAAGGTAAACATAACAGGCATTCGTCGATGTGCGATACTGATGAAGACGAAGAAGATATCTAGAGTTCTAGACGATCATCGGATGTGTGACAAAGATGCCACCCTGAGTAGTGCACATGCACATCTCATACACGGCTCATGTCACTACTGACCATGCTGAAGTACTTGGCGGGTTAGAAACAAGCGATGACTTCAACAGATCCGCTGCACCCGGCCCTGCCTCAAGCACTGACCTCAGGCTCCCAGAGCCTCTTCAGGATCTCTCCAGACAAGTGTTTTGCAAGCAAGATGTCAGCATCGCCTGGACCTCCTACTCAGTTGACGAAAGACACGGGAGAATCCTCCACAACAGAATCTCAAGTAGCGCCTTGGAAAGGAACAGAGAGCCCTTCATGGCCTTCATTTTGACCTCTTCGGTCACAGCGGTGTGTCAGTGGAGGATGTTTGGATGCGGCAGTGATGACATCTATCAAGTTTATGAATGCAGACTTCGTAATCTCGCTATCTGGATTTCTTCTGTGGCGAAAGGATCTAGGGACAGGACTAAGGATTAGATGGAGACTGCAGCAACCAAATGGAGTTTTGTGGGCAAAAGAGCAAAACGTAGTAAGGGCCACAGTAAGGTAAGGGAGGCCAGAAAAAGACTGCTCCTAATATGCTCTATATCATACCATGGAGTTGCTCCTACCTCAGACTTACCCTGAGGCAGTGACTCGATGTTTGTAAGTTTTTAGGCACGCGAAGCTCAACTACTGTGGCAAAAGGTATGACTAATTGTCTAGGAATTTCTCCCCTGAACACAAGTCTGCCGCAACACCCATTTCGATATCCCCATGATACTTCAGTTTACCTACGGGGTCAAGAGGGTTAGGAACGGGTTCCCCGAAAACTCCAATAGAAATACCAACAAAAGTCCATTTGTTTTCCACGGTCCTTCCATCAAAGTGGGGTCAACGAAGGACAAAGATGCATTCATCCTCGTTAAACGGCTGAAACAGGCGCAGGCATTGGGTGGTCCATGATATGGCATACGTTCACTTTGTACAACATTATATGATAAGTATGACATTCATATACTAAGTAATATTCATAGAAATTGAACCTGTCTACAGTAGTTCACGTTATTTCGTACAGTTTGTTAGTAAGGTAATTAACGTCTGGTTTGTTCATGTCTTTTTTGAAAGAGCATAAACGTGCAATAAAAGTCTTTTATTCATTCATATGATACAGTTTATTGGTGCAAGATAGTGCGCTAGTGAGGCTTGAACTTTTAAGTGATGATTTAAAAATCATCACTTCACGGTGTTCAAGGCTAATAGAAGACAGTTCCGTCTCAGATGCGTCTAACAGGAAGTGAAGTGTCTCCTCCTGTGAGAGTAGCGGGATGCTGACAGCTCCTGGGCAGGTGATGGGGTGAGCAGTCTGATGACCCGGTCATGGGCGAAGACGTTTCGGTGATCTCCTGACTTCGCACTGTCACAGAAGTCGGTTCATGATGACTAATTTGGGGTTTATACCACACTCAGGGTTTTCAGTCTAGAAAATGTATGACAGAAAAAAAAGTTAAGGAACATTCAAACATAAGCGGACGTGGTACATATTTGGATTTTGGAGGGTCTTGATGAATGAATGAATGAAAGAATGAATGAATGGTTTATTCTATCATTTCGTGTTGATGATACAATCATGTGGCAATCAGACCAAAATGACTGGTGAAGAGGGCTTACACGGCTTTTAGCTGCCCCTCCACAATGTTTGAGTGGACTAGTCCTGTTGAGTCACGATTGACGTGCCCATGCAGACATAGCAGTCCAGTGTTTGAGTAGATACTACAGGCTACTGCAGGCTGTAGGCTGATGAATAGTCACAGAACAGACTGTGCAGGTCTGGCATATCTTCATAGCGTTGCGCTGCCATCCAAGTGGTCACCCCAGTAGGTGCATTTAACGCACGTCCAGTCACTGCAATATTTTCAGGCCAGAGAATCAGATAAACCGCCCAAAGTTGTATTCAGCCACCATGGAGGTATAACCTCCATGCAGCCACTGACGGACCACTGACCAGTGGACACAAGAACGGGTCACTGCAGAACAGAATCAAGAAGACACCATGCTGTGAAACTTTGTGGCAAGCTTCATGTAATAACATGTTTAATTGTGCTGTTTTATTGCAAAGGTTTGGGATGATAATAGTTTTCACAAGATTTTTTCCGCACTTTGCCATCTCCCGGCCAGGATTTGTCGGACACACCACAGGTACAAATGTGCCTCTCAGCTACCCACAGGATAATTTGACCTTTCACCAGACACGTTTGTATCAACCTGTCCTTACTAATCCCGTTCTCTAGCCAGTTCTACACTAAACAGGAAATCCTTGTTTGTGGCTGTTTTATGCAGTCTTATCTGAAGTTTGTTTGAAATGTAAACAAAGAAATGTTTTTCTGATTTTTCATTATATAAATTTCGTGACATCCAAAGCTAAACTAGTTGCCAAGCAAGTGTACATGCTTTGTAAATCTTCATGAACGTAATAGTAATTTTTTTTCTTTTGGGGATTTTCTTGTCATGTGGACTACTTTTTCATCACTTGAAAGGTCTGTTTATCTGGATGACCATAAAATTTTGTCAAACTCTCTCCTCATAACTTCAGTTCATTCAAAGGATGTGTTGAAGTTGAACCTGCAACTTTTCTCATTCGAATTCTATTGCCACATGAACAGAAGCATGCAGCCAACTGTAAGAGGAGAGCTTGAAGGTAACGAGCACAAGGATTTACCCTGACTTACCAAGGATTAACCAACTTGACCTTGTGACTGTTTTCTCTTCCTAAAATCAATTCTCTCCCTGTGTTCTCCAGGGGAGAGGCAATATTACCTTATGACTCAGCATCTTGTCTTCTTTAATCTGTCTTGACATGTTCATAGCTGAGTACAGTCCCAGCAGGAGGAAGTGGGGCAAAGTGCTTCTTGTTCTTGGTTTTAATGTCCAGGCTAGCAGGGAGGGACTTACGGATGTATCTTGGCCTTCTACCTTCTATTTGTTACACGTTTGTTCCAATGTTGGCCATGTGGCTTTGGTAAAAGGAACAACCTTTCAAATATTTCAAGTAGTAGACAATTTCTTCCAGTTGAATCTGCTTCCATTGCACATTTATTAGTATTACAAAGTACCTTGTAAGGTAATCATCAATCCTGACCATAGTTTCCTTAGAACTCCACCATACATACTGCTAAACCCTTTTAGTGTCCAAAGAAATCTGTACAATTGACACTGAAAAACTGGTAACAGATGGTTACACCTGGTAAAAGATTAACACCAGTTTTAGACTCAAGATCCGCGTGAACTTCAAAAGCTACTTCCTCCGGCCTTGACAGAAACCTTCTTCTTCCTTCCTCTGTCCCTCCCCTTTAGACTAACATTGACAAGTTCAGGCACTGAATTCTAACAAGGACATTTCACAGAAATTCCATATTATGTCATTGTATGAAAGTAATGTCTACATCACCTCTTTTCATGGCAAGTCTTGATGATAAATAGTTTTGACTTATTACAGAAACCCAAATGGTTAACTTCACTGATGTGACAATGTAGGAGGGACTAAAATGACACATGTCTGGGACATAACAAGCCTAGAAGTACAGGGGTCCTGCAGGATGTCAGCTCTGGTCTGGTGACTGGAGGGACATCATGCTGCTCTTGACCAGGTCAGCCACAGTTCACAGGATCATGTCTCTCCTCAGTAGTGCACTGGCTTCCAACAGTCTGTGGCCTGTGTTGTGAAGAAAACAAGGTGTCATTGGATCTTAACATGGAAAGCTACACTCTGTTTTCTGAAGTGTGGGAATGTTTGTTTTGGGACAGGCCATCTGACCTCCTGAGGCCCCTGAGGGACATACAGGTAGACTCTGAACATGACTGGTTGGGCAAACACTAGGACAATGTGACCTATGATAATTGAATTGAAATTGTAGTTCACATACCAGAACTCCTATGGTCAGTTAGATATTCAGTGGTCAGTATAAGTGCTAGAATGACCTCTTTGACATCCATGAACAAGGATCCATGGTCCTAAGCAATCACTTTAGCTGGCTAGATTACCTGTACCCATTTGGACTTGTTAGAGTCAGTCACCCAAAACTGACCATATGAAAGCCCAATTTATCTCCCGTCCTAACTGTCCCAAAGTAAAGAAAAGGAACACAAGAATAACACTGTCCACTCTGTCACTAAGTACCAGTGGTTATCTTCAAAGGTTGGCCAAAGCTGACCAGAGTTTAGACTTCCAGCAGCCATGAAGGCCTTTGAAACTGATAAGCCTTAAACTGGCTTATCTGTCCTTTTCTTTGCCTACAAAAACTACACCTTACACCAAAATAATAGAGGCAGGAAACACTGTTGAAAGTTGAGGCAAAGTGTTGTCGACATGTCCTTGTTGTAGACCGAGGCAAGTAAAAATGTTTTGGACAAAAGACAGGAATGCATGCAGAGCATTTGTGGCATATGCTTAGCATCTACCTTTGACTTCTCTGAGTACAATCAGCTCAAACCTGAGGGTTGCAAATGACACAATTTGAATTCAAACTTATGAGTTAAAGACAAACATAGACTCTTTGAGTAAATTGCAATTGGTGGGCAATTTCAGAGGTGGTAATTTTTAATCGAAATTCGTGCAATACATTTACAATTGATAAGTGTGCAGCCACGCTGCTTTATTGCCATTGTATTTCAACTTAATAAAAGTCTTGGAAACATACGTCACAAGCAAAAAGCGCACTCCTGTTGATTCTACTTTAATCAAAGTATAGCTCCAATTCATTCATCTAATTAGTAGTTTTTGTGCCCTGATTTGTAAACCCCACCTGTGAAAACTTGACTGATCCTAAGGCAACACCAAAGAAAAAACTTCTAAATTCAACATGCACAATTTCAAAGGCAGTAAAGTTTACTCAGTCTCAGCCTGTTGAAAGGTACTTAAAATCAACACACCTGTTCATGATTAAGTTTCCCACTTTGCCTGGTGTTCTAGTAGAAGGAAATCTTGGCATAAACTAATCATCATAGCTTTAAATTTAAGGAGTAACAGATAAAGGACACATTATTCTAGAGAAAGACAGTAATATAATGTGCGATTGCTAATTGCTATCGATCGTAAGATGTCAGCCTACATGGGGTGACCGGTTGAAAGTGGTTTATTAAGTAACCACCATTTACAAGATCAAACAGTGTTAGCGAAGTGGATCATTTTACTGTTGTTTGATGTTGTCAATTCAAGTGCTATTAGTGGTTTGTATTACAGCACTTAGAACTCAAGTACCCGAGTATCCATATCATACAACCATTATACGCCTCGTTAAGCATGTTGAAACATAAAACAAGCAGACTGTAGATGCAGCAACTTAAAAGCCTTTTTATGGTGTTCAGTATTAGCATTTGATCCACTACCACTTGTTATTAGCATGAATTATAACGACTTCCTACATTAAGAGCAGAGCAAACATCTGAACAGGTTGGAATGATCCATGATTGATGTAAGGTATGATAAGTACAACGTCCCTGCTGGGTTTCTTGTTCAGCTCTGTGGGAAATGATGTTATCAAAGTTCTTCCAGGCAAACCCTGTTACTGCACTAGGAAGCTTGTAGCTTGTCCTGCATCAATGCAATGCCCTACTTCTTCATCCCCACCATGGAATTGATAGATGTATGTATTTTCTTCCAAGCCCTGCTTTTTATTTTACTCTCCACAAGTTGATTACCAAGACTGTGATCTTCTACTTTGTACCTATTTCTGACAGCTGGCCAAATCAGTTTTTAGCAGACTATTGGATGGTTATAGCTCCCTCACCTGGTTTCCAAACCTATCATAGCTCCCAAGTCCTACATCCTCTATGCAATGATGTAGGACTCAGGAACTAAAATAAGTTTGGTAACCAGGCTAAGCTTAAAATTGATCAGTTAGCGGAGGATAAACCCCACTGTTACACAGATGTCAGCTGCACAGACCTTCTGCACAGACCTGTTATCACCTGTCCCATCGCCCTGGCGACATGGCTGACCCTTGGCAAACAGCAGGTGTTTTCTCTGACAACAGCTGGGGTAATTTGCACCTGCTTGAGTCCACATAGGTAGGAGTACCCTCACCTGCTCGGGTGAACCTTTATTTGTCTTGCGGAGATTTGGGGACAAGAATCCGCACGAGATACGGTTACCTGGTTTAGATCTTGGAAGTTGTCGCCTGCTGGCTTTTTAAAGTGCCGATATTTAAACAGTGCACAATGGCTCTTATAAACAGTATCTGATGCAGATAAAACTGTTATCTTCTTCCTGTCTCCAACCCTTTACACTTGTATCTTTGCTGTAATGTTGAACTGGGCTACAGTACAACCTTACTGTCTTATAATACAAACAAAAGATCCCTTTTTATGATTTCTAAACTTCAAAGGTTGTACCGTATCTGACAAATGGAGACAAATTCAGCCTTTCTTTCTTTCTTATTCTCTCTTGTCTTCAAAACTCCAGCCTATGATTCTCCCAGACTCAACTGATCATGATGTGTTTCTCAAATCTTTTGCGTCTTAACAACAGTCTGCAACATTTCTTTATCAACCTTACTGTTAAGAAGCAAGGACATTCTTCAACATTTCTATCACACAGGTGTCCCAGGCACTATCTGCCGATATAGCAGAGCAAATGTGATGATCCTTACAATACCATACACCTGTTCCATTTCTTACAAGCAAGTCAATGTCTAGTGCAAAACTTTGTTCAACATTTCAACAAGCAAACAAGCATCTATGTTATTACCTGACAGTTGTTTTAGCTAATGTGTCACACTCTGCTATTTCTGTCCACAGGTAAACCTAAACCCCATTCCCTGCTACCTCAGCCCATACATTCCTACACCCCAGCCTTGTGGGAGCTGCCAGAAGGCTTCACATGGGGGCAGGAGGTGCTGACAGAGCCTCTACACGTGCTGCACCTACTGTGGGCGGCTGGTCCGGGCAGTTTTTGCTTGGCACAATTTATAGTCACAATTAGACTTTCCTGATTGGCAGAAATAAAAAAGCTTAATATCATTTTACCAATCAAGCTGTCCTGAATTGGTACCTACATTTTATTTGTGACTTAATGACCTTTTCGCATATCACATACCTGCCATTTAAATTAAGGGTATGAATTATTATTCAAGGTGTAAGCTTGTGTGTCGTAGATAGACAAAAAAAAGATAACCATTACCTTTAAATCTTGAACACAGTTATCTGCACTATCACACAATGCATATAAATAGATGAGGAGGAAGCAGAGTGGGATTGGTAAAGTTTATACTAGACCACCTTTAGATTTCAATCTCTTCTCCAGAAGTAGAATGGGGAGTGGGTTAACCTTGGTGTGGTTCCATGTTCTGTCCCTCAGTGCTGGTAAACATGGAAAGGGTGACTCCACAGTGGTTGGTAATCGCTTGACTTATGTTGAACATTGAACTTTTGAGTCACCAACACAACACAATGTGCTTTCATAGTCAGTCCAGCCTTGTACATGCAAATACACTTGGGGTCCAACAAAACTCTTGTTTTGTCTGACTTTACTCTTAGGGTATTTCTGGTGAATGTTCTAGAGATTTGAAAGCATTTTCAAATGTTTAAACCATCATCCTTTTCAAGTTTACACAATGTTAGCGGTCAAAAAATTTGGTATCAACAAAGCAGACAAAAGTAATCCTTTTCTTCTGTATTTGCAGAAAACATACATGTACATTTACAAGACAGTGAGTGCAAAGTCCTCATCTGAACATTTTGGACTCAGTGGGTAGATAGGTCTGATTAGGGAACCATCTGCTGACAGATAAATAGTGTTCCTGTGTGGTGGCCTTGCTCACACCTGGCCTTGTGAATCAGGGCTCTCCTGACACCTGGCAGACACCCACCCACCCCTGCAGCTCAGGAATGTCTGCCACAAGTCAAGTCAGCAGTGGGGTGGACATGAAGGGCCTGAGGAGAGTGGGAAGACCTTGTAATGGTTCGGCTAAAGGTGTGGTCACATTCATCCGAGGTGACGGTCATATTGTAGAATTTTCAAGTAGGCAGTAACAGAACTAACAGACGACAATCTAAGACAGCATACATGTCTTCTCCATAACAATTAAGAGAGTTGAATTTGCAGTACACATGTACGGCTACATGCCCCCTGTTTGCAATCATACAACAATTGCACGACGTATGTGACCGGGTCCTAAAAGAGGAAGAAAATAAAGGACTGGACTGGGACAAAAACTAAGCACATCAGTATTCTTTTTGGTTCTGGAAAGCTTTAAACATTTATGCATGTAACACCTTTAGTACGACAGATGTAAACGGCTGTGGTTTCTTGACAAGAGATATGGGTCAGTTGCCAATCAAATATCCACAGGTGGCATAAAGTTTAACTCCCACAATTTATACTCTACACATACCAGGGCAAAGTCATATGATTTATTACATTGGCCCAAACTATCGATTTCTCACCTGTAAGTACAAGCTTTCAGAGCCACAGTTGCTCTTAGTCTTAGTCTTAAAGCTTGAAAGAAATTCTTGGCAGTCAGAAAATCCCTGCTACCTTGTGTATATATCTGATATAGAACCAGTGTTGACTGCTGTGCAGTGCCAAGACTGTAGTGGTAATCACATGGGACAGTTTAGCTTCACCTTCTATCAGTATTGTACTACAGTTTTCCTTCCCACTCCCACTTTTCTGTCAACTTACATCAGATAAAACTTCCTTTCTCCATCCTCCAGTCTGTGTGTGGGTCTTATAATGAAGGAACATGGGAATAAAGTGGACACCCAATCTTCTGAAATATGCAATCTTCATAGTTTGATACCCCCTACACATGTATGTTCAATGGTTTATCCCTGAGTTAAGTTATACATGTATGTGTGTCTGACCTTGACAAGATCTATCAGCTGGACTCATCCCTCCTCTTCATTCATTCATCTACTACCAGAGTTCCCACACAGATAAGCCAGGCTTCCTGTGATAACCATTGGCCTCCATGTGGGTGTGATGTGAACCACAAGTGCAGAGTTCTAATCCCAGGCAAGTAAGTTTTGAAATTAAAGAAGATCTCTCCACTAGTTCTAGTCCCGGGTAAGTTTGAAATTAAAGATTTTCTCCACTAAAATCTTGCAGAATGGGAAAGGGGGGGCAAAACCGAAAGGAAAAATCTTCCTACCTAGTAGATCAACTGAACTGAAAGTTCTTAATCACCAAGATAAATTTACAGATCAGATCAAATATCACATGATTTCAACATTATGGAGTCTATAAAATGTCCTTGATCATTTCCACAGCATATTAGGACAGGCTCTATATGCCATATCCACATCCAGTCAACCTAAAAACCAGTCCAGCAGTGTTTCCCAGGGCCTTTAAATCTGATGTATGGTGGTACAGTTTCAGCGAAATGTTTCTACACACAATGGGAGGTATCCCTGATAACACAAGGTCATCATTAAACAGACGTACAAGCCACAATCCTGGGAAACAAAAGTCCTATCAGGCAGGCTGGCACTGACTGATAGCAGCCGGGGGACAATACAGACATGGGGTTAGCGGAGGGTCGGATCTGCATGGGGCTTTACAAGTATGTCTGTATGGCAGAAAGCCAGAACGGACACCTGTTAGCCTGCAGAGTGGGTCTATATCAGTATGATAATATATCAGTATTGAAGGAAAGTGTCCCTGATCAGTGGGAATAGATAGTATTTATCTGTATCATTGTGTTTTAGAGTCTGGTGATTTGGACTGAAAAGTTCCTGTAAAACAAAGAATCATTCCTTGACGCAGCAATGAAAAAAACTTCTTGCAACATGTAAGCAAGTAGCCTGGGTACCATCCCCAGTAGTATATTCGCAAACTCTATAACTGGGTCTGGACTTGAACACATATGTAGCGTCTGGAGTCTAAATATTCGTTCAGATTTTGAACGAGCGCGCTGATTGGTCCTACTCGTCTAAGCCCTTTTTGGCGTGTGTACATATTAGGTAAGGGCCGTTCGGACACGTTAGCGTCCGTTCGAACGTCCGAACGGCTACGTTAAGATAGATCCTTGTTCTTATCTTATTTTCATCAACATGTCCGACGGCGAACTGAACGCTAAAGCGCACATGATATAGCCGTAGTCAGTCTTTCCGCGATCGATCATCAACAGGGCTGACGCACAAGCCGCTCAGCTCTTGGAGGTTGATGTTGACCTCGCAATCACGTCCGTTTTGGACGATTTAGACGGAATATCGTCGCTCAAAAATGAGCAAAAAGATGCATTGAACAATTTCAAAATAGAACACACCGAGAAAAGGAACACTCGCGCGAAGATCTGTGTTTACAAAACAACAAACATCACTTGAATAAATACAGGCGCGCCATTGGCCGTCGCCTCTGAGGCTCAGCCAATCAAATGAAGCCCCGCTGCTCGGGCTAGCTCATTACGTGACGTCATGACCAATCGTTTTATATGTGTTCAAGTCCAGACCCAGTTATAGAGTTTGCGAATATACTACTGGGGATGGTACCCAGGCTAGTAAGCAAGGGAGTTTCTTCCTAAAATCTCCTTGATGTAAGATGTGTTTTTAAGAATATGCTGTAAAATCCAGAAAAACAGCAAATTGAATGTACATGTACACTATAGCCAAATGAGGGAAGATACATGCACTACAGGGCATCATTGCATACCTAATACATTAATTTAAAGTACTTTGACCTGCTGAATCATACCATAACCGGTACAAGTTAGGACAAGCAGGGGGAAAGTTAGTAGATTCCTTTTTGTTATTGCTCTGTTCTATTAAAGTTCCGCAGTGTGTAACAAATACAAGTTAGGTACCACAAGCCTCTAAGTGTGCTGCATTTTAAAGATGTTTGATGGAACTGCAATTTAAATGTTATCTCTGAGAGCCAAGATAAATTGTTAAAGAACACCAGGAATGTGCTAACAAAATTTCTGGGACTGTCCTAAAGTCCAAACTCCACATGTCTCACATACCTGGGTCTCTATAAACCAAACCACAGACATGCACTCAGGCTTTGTGGATGTCTGAGTCCTCCCCATCTAAGTTAACATCTCCACTTCAGGAAGAAAACTCTCACCTGTTGTTTTATATTCCTGTGGCTAAGGGATGGACCTGGAAGAATTCATGGAGAAGAAAGTTGAATCAGCAAATTTGAAAAAAGCCAATCGTAAGGTAACCAAAATACGATGAAAATAAAGATGCTTTCTGATGATTCCTGCAGATTATCCAGACAAATCCTGATAATCTAATGAGATGAACTAATAAGAAACAGAGCAAAATTAAGCCTTCCTTCGGGATAGTAACATATAACAAGCCAAAGTTGCTGGCTACTGCATCTGTCAGTTCCCAGCTACTTGTGCTCTTCTCTATCACAGATACACCTGTAAGGAATGATAGTCTCCACTAGACCTCTTTCCAGGTGAAAAATAGCCTTCTAGCCATCCTCCATAGTTACTGCCAGCTCCCTAATTGTTGCCGACTAACACAGAGTCAGCAACAATAGGGAGCCGGTAGTAACTATGGTGGATGGCAACCAGGCTAGGTGGAGAAATAGCATGTACTTGCCAAAATAGAGGGATATATTGCCAGAGGAGTTGGCTGGCCAAAGAAGTGCAGAGCTTCTGGCAAAACATCCCCCAATTTAGGCCACTCTTTACTGTTCTTCTTGTCCACAGAGGGGTCTGGTGCAGACTAAGGAAATGGAGACATCAACATCGCTGGCATCCAGACTATGTCAGAACACCCTTTGTTTGTAACCTGAAGACCCATCGGGAAGCACACAGCATCCTCAGATTAAAACTCCAATATTCCTCACAGAGATAAAGCCATTCCATTGGCGACTGCGGGACATGGGATGTATGGAGGTAAACAGAATGATTTTGTACATCTTATCAAGGTAGAATTTCTTTTGATGAGGACAAACATCTTCAAAGCATTTTTTGCAATAATTAATTCCTTTGAGAGCAGGATACGACTTTGATCAGAGATTTAATTCTAAGACATTGTAAGAGGGGCGTTGGGAGATTTATAATCAGTAGAGGTGATGCTGTAATGCTGAGATAAAATCTCTAATCCGGTGTGTCTGGCTTCAGGGCTGGATGATTTAACGTAGCCATCAACAGGGGCATTCCAGAGGTGGACTATGGAATTTTGGTGCAAGAAAAGTCAAGGTTGTAGTACTGTCCTTGAATTCTTTTGCTGGAGCAGTCCTTGGTACACTTGGACAATTGGAATGACAAGGATAAGGAAGAATGGCAACAACATGGAATTTTCAAATTGTACATCTTGAATACATGCCTAGTACCAATAGTCATTCATTGGGTAGATATTTTTCACCATCTCAACTTGTGTTTTCAATAAGAGGAACTTCATCATCCAGCACAAAACTTTACTAAACCTATGCAAGTCATAAACTTTTCTTTTTATTGCAAGCACAATACAAAATTAATTGCATATGTCTCCATTTCTTGTTTTGCCTCTTGTTTTGAAGATAATTTACAGGTGTTGAGTAGATGTTTACCTGTTGCGAAACTCAGAAATGTACGTAGTACATGAGGTTCAGAACCACCTGTAGTACTTAAAAGGGGGCCCGCATGCCCTTTTCCGTAGAGCGTAATGGGCCATTTTACTTCTACGTAGAGCGTAGACGGACTGCTCAAGTTCAACGTAGAGCGTAATTGGCGCATTTTGTGTAGAGCGTATTCGCCGTTTTAATTCTACGTAATGAGTTGTAGCCACTTGGAATTTATCGTAGTAATCGAGAGGTTTCCGAATTCAGTGTAGAGCGTTGTCGGGACCCCCCCCCCATGCAGGCCCCCTTAAAAAAAGGCTGGTTACGACTAAGTGAGAGAACACAAAACAAACCATAGGATGGCAAAGTTAGCCGACTTGGGTCTGAGCTGTATATACCTTTTAGACCTGTAATGACACACAAGCCACTTGACATTTAGTCCTAGTAAAACACAAGAATGCCAGATATGTGTGTTTATGAAGCTGCTCCCTGTGAAAGAGGCAGGACACCAGATAGCCCTTCTGCCCTTTGGCTTTGCCATTCTTTCACAAGGTTATGAGCCCTGGAGTGATGATCACTGTACTGCATCTGCTGTAGAGAGACAAAGCTGCAATTTGGTTTGGACCACAATCTTAGTCAATGTCTTAGAGCCTCCATCAACCAGGTGACCATCCTCTCAACCGCTTGTAATTACTGTAATACTTGGATTATACAAATATGACAATACAAGTTCATTACAGTGGCATTGGCCATCATTTTTCAGCTGCAAATATTTCATACTCACAAAGATTACATGTAGTTAACTGTTTTTGGTCTTCAACCTACCTTAATCTCCAAGCAGCTCTTATATGGTGGCATGGTTGTAAACATTGGCCAAAGGAGTGACCACTAGCCCCCAAAGTGGCTAATGGTCACAGCCTTTTGGCAGATTGGACAGTGGGTTACAGCCTTGCCACCATAGATTCTGCTTGAAGATTTCTTCAACCCCCCTTTCTTATTAAGTCCCTGATCTTGACCATCCGATCTATCGGGTTTACGGAAAAAGGAGTCCAGTCCGATTTTGGGGTGGAAAAAGCAGTCCGGTGGTTTGTACGAAATTTTACGAAAGACCATAGGCACAATTTTTTCTTGCGCGTGTACTTCTAGTTTCTATGGGTACTTCGAGTTTCTATGAGTACTTCGAGTTTCTATGGGTACTTAGAGTTCTATGAGTACTTAGAGTTTGTATGGGAACCTAGAGTTTCTATGATGAGTACTTAGAGTTTGCATGGGAACTTACAGTCTGTAACTTACATATCATCATCATGCCTCCGGATTATTACTTACATATAAGTAATAATGATTAGTCAAAAGATGAAGCGGTCAACTGACGAGATTTCCAGGGCCGATCCTGCTTGCAAGTAGCCTGATTAAATCGCTTTACGGTTGCCAGCTGCCCAACATCCAGCCGACCCCTGCTAAAGCCACGTATGGCAGACTTTGCATTACACCCACAATCATGTAAGTACCGGAAGTACAATTGTAAGAAAGAATCCCTTAATAATTAACTTTTGTTTATTGTGGATAGGTGACCTGTATGTATAGAAACTACTTTTCGGTGGTCCCAAGAGGTGTAAATCAGTTGTCCCAAGGCTGCCTGAATTGGGTTAAGGCGGCATATAGAGAGTCACATATATGCTAATTCAAGTTCCCATACAAACTCTAAATAGTCATAGAAACTCTAAGTACCCATAGAAACTCTAAGTACTCATAGAAACTCGAAGTACCCAAAGAAACTAGAAGTATACACACAAGAAAAAATTGTGCCTATGGTCTTTCGTAAAATTTGGTAGAAACCAAAATCGGACTGGACTGCTTTTTCCGCCAATCGGACTGGACTCCTTTTTCCATAAACCCCCGATCTATCTTGACCATCCCGTATAAATTTACAACCACATTTCCCTGACAAAGAGTGATATAAGTAGGGGTCATCCTGTCAGCACATGTGCACTTATTGGAACACATTCACCCACTGATCCCATTACCTGCTTTATTGATACCATAATTCCCCGCAGTCATGCGAGAAATTGGGAAAATCACTTCAACTCCACCTCCTGACCTTCGACCTTCTGTCGTGAGGAAGTGACCCCAAAAATGCTGTTTGTGGATAAGACATAACAATGGAGACAGCTGGGATTCCTGGCATAGTAGGGTGGGCTGAAAACACCCTGGAGAAACAACAAACCCTGCACACAATGTCCAAGTTTGGTTTGAGAAAACCTACACAATTTACATGACCAGGCATTAATCTGACCAGGGATGCCTCTCCAGACCCCTTTGGTACATGAAAGCTAATGAAATGAGAGTATTCTGGACAGATGTCCTACTAGCCAAAGCTTCTACTCTCTACCCTCTCTGTGTCTCTCTCTATTCTTGTCATACAAAATGGTAATACAAGATGCCTTATATTTCATGGTAAATCAAGGGAACAGATTGATAATCAAACCAGTGAGCTTATGATATTCAATATCGTTGGAGTCAGATGTTCCAGAGGTTGTGCTTTATCTGTATCTCATCTGAACATTCTTTGTAAAATTCCCTGGTTTCTCTGAACATTTGGATCACTTTCAACCTTAATTCTCTTCCCATCAACATGAACTGGACCTAGCTGGGTCAATGACATCACTGACCTTACTGGCCTACAGAGATGACCTCTGAGGTAGAAATTTGTAGGCTCTATCTAAAAGGAGGATTACAGAAGTATTTGGGAGTATCTGGACTGGACAGAACGGTTTTAGGACACTCTTCAATGATCTATCTTGGAGTAATGGCAATAAATCAAGGAAACTCACTATTGACCATTATGGTATATGACCTTTTTTTGTGAAAACATAAAAAATGTAGAATGATACAAGTTTTTTAATAAAATTTGACGGAAAATACTTAAGTTGGAAATGATCATCAATCATTAGTAGATGCACAGGATGAAGAATTTGAATCCATGAGGGCAGCATTAAATATCCTGACCATTCCTTATTAGCCACTCTCCACTCTTATTAACCAAGCTCCAAACCAAACCTCTGCTTGGAGGATAGTAAATTATAAGTCACATGGACCATGCAACAAAAATGTACTATGACGTACACCCTAGACCAACGCTTCCTAAATGGGGCACAGTTCTACTTGTCCGAATTCTCCCACCCCATGTTTCAGCTCACCCCACAGCTACCTCTGGAACCTCTTGACCCAGCCCGTCAAGGTCAGGGGAGTGGAACTGCTATTCCAGCCTGGTCCAGTACATGTTGTTCTTCATGTCTAGGCCATGACTAAACTAGCACATGTTCGCATGGCTAACCAGCCCTAACAACACAAACACGGCCAGAAAATATCACCACCACTTCAGTCAAGAAACTCTACTGAAAGATGACAATGATGAGATTTCTAGAATGTATAATTTTGGATAGATGTGTCTTCGTCATTCATATAAAAGAAATTTTCCAGGTCAGGAGAAATGTGGGATTCCCATCTTCCCTGCTAGGATATCAGAGGTTTTACCTCCCACAAGGTGAAGAGAGGCAGGGGAGTTCTCCATCCAGCCAGACATCCACTCACAAATACATCCAACACATGTGTGCTAGGGGACAGGCAACACTGCCAGAGTGATACACAAATGGTTGTACTTTATTGATGTGAAAGTCTGAAAAATAGAATTCAAGCTACGTGTATATAACACCTAATGATAAAGTGAGTTTCAGAAAATTTGCGACAACAATGATAAATTTGTCAGAACTTGGTATGTAGCTTTGATACCATGAGTAGTATACAACTGTGAGTAAAGGTTTTTTACTTGCTTACCCATTTGACATTTCAGACACATACATATATTATAGCTGTGCTTACATGCTTCATGAGGGAATTTTTTCACAACCTTGATCTGTTGGTGTTATATGGGAAATTAGATACACTGATTTAACACATGTTTATGTCATTTTGTCACCATCATTATCATTTGCAGTCCAGTTTAAGTCATTTTGTGGGTCTGAATTAATTATGGCAGTGTTAATGACCATGAATGAAATACCAGATGTCCAGGCCTAAAATGTTTACCAGCTTTGTACTGACAAAATATGGTAATGCTTCTGTGCAAAAGAATGTGAGGTAGGTTTTGAATACGTAATGTACATGTATTTCAAAGTCTATCCTGGATGTTTTGGAGGCTGATTGCTAGTATGGGATACCATTGAAAACATTGCCACTTCAGTTGTCTTTAGCTGCTCAGAACCTTTCCACAGAACTAGTATTTTAGCTGAGACACCTAGCACTTTAAAGCAGTACTGCAGAGATGCATCAAGCTGAACATGTGCTCCACATACTGTACAAAATCCCTCTCTTCTCTGAGATGGGAATGCTTCTCTTAGCATTTACTAACAGAAAATAATTTTGTTTACCGGTATTCTGAACTGTATAACATCGGCTGAATACATAGCATGGATTCCCATCAAATACCACACTCTGAGGGGCGGTGCCATGTTTGCACTAAACAGGTTACACTTGTGGAATAGTAATCAACATATATGACCCTGGCTCTGTGCTGAATATGTTACACATATCACATTTCAACTTTTGTCAAGCCTGGCACTATTCGTGGCTAAATACACTATACTTAGGAATATACAACAGTGTAAAGCCATGCCTGGACTGACTGTGTTAGGGCAACTGAGGATAGAAGTCAAGGTCTTCATCAAATTGGATGGACAACATCTACATGCACGAGACTGATTCCTGATCTATGCTCAATGCAACATATATGTTCCACCTACATGTAATATGTCCTAACATCTGAAGAGTTAGGCACTGTTTTTTTTTTCAGTTAGCATATACAAACCTATGATGAGTTGGGCCCTATCCTCTTGTTAATACAGCCAGGACAGGAGTGGAGAGTTTCGTGGATGAAGAGATCACAGTCGATACAGAATGGCCGTGTGCACCTGGTACAACAGTACACCTGGAAGCACATAGATATATATTATTATGTACATATATGTGGAAGAAAATATTCATTACAGTCATATATTCATTAAGTAAATATCTACAGAGAATACCTGTTTAACCACAGATTCTGTTAGTCACAGATGAGAAGTAGTTGATGTTACATGTACTTGAAATGTCTGACAGTTTTCAAAATCCAGTTGCATGAGTTGCTGTTTCCTTGTGTAGTGGATTTACCGGTAATGATGTTTTACACAGTCAGTAAATGTTTTTTTTCTTGATTGCTTTAGAATTTTTGATAATTTTTTACAAATGTGGCCAGACTTACCATAGGTCCCTTCAGCTGTACCTGGCACCCCGTACAAAATCTAGAAAAAGTGAAAAGGTAAAAAATATCATTATTGACATCAGAACTTTATGTTACTGGGTCTAATACAACATTTTTGTCTTTACAGTTACTCAAAAACAAAATTAAAAAGAAGTTATATAGTAGAAGTTTGTACCTGGAAAGTTCTGAGTCGAGTTCTTCTAAAGGAATTTCCCGGAAGTTTTCCAGGGGGAAGAAGTGATGGTAGGACCGTGCCAGGTGTGGGGCTGAGACTAGAGTCAACCCTGGAGGAAACATGGTTGGGACAACAAAGAGACTTAGTTCTTTCAAACTTGTTCTTTTTTTTTGGCCAGACTGCCAAGACAGAATGCTGTCAGAGTTTTGCACTGAGGAAACATACTTCACATTTGAGGGATAACAGTGACTATCATAGTTATTGTTTTAATTTATTGTTTTAAAACAGTCACAGCAGTGACACATAGTGAATATGATCAACTATTCCTTTGAGTAGAAAATTAGCTTTTAGTTGTTAACGTGAGGGTAATGAATACTACTAGTAATCATGTGTTTTCTCACCACAGATTTTACACTCCACAGGTAGCTCACAGTACTTGGCATGGCACTGCAGAAAACAACATGAAAACATCTGAATATCACTGGAGAAAAAAAATGAAACCAATTGTTGCTTTCGAACACTTGACTAAAGATAAAACGACTGATCATGACCAAACTGTGATTTATTTTATGGGACCATCAAGGAGTTGCCTATGATAAGACTAAATGGACTGATTTTACATGTACCTGTGGACAGAAATATCCAGATGGAGTGAAGGACTGGGCTTCTGTATCCTGGTGGCTGCAATGCAGAGAAAAACAGAAAGGGGGCACTAGTTAAACCTTTGATGTTCACATATGGTAGTTTGCAAATAAGTAGAACCTGTAGAATCATTTCGAGGCAAACAGGCAGTCATAAAATACACGTTTCTATAATAGTAATATGCAGTAACTGTGTACTCACCACATACACATAGATGGTTTGACACTATCATGGTCCTGACTTACAGTATGCTGAGGGAAACCTGGAGAATAAAAATTCATCATTACTTACATACAGACTTAATGATTACTCCAATCTTCTATCTACATATGATTTCACAGTTGTACATCTATGGTAAGAGCATTTACAGTATGTATCTACTTATAAAATGACCACTAAGCTGATTACCTAGTAATACTAATACTGAAACTTTGTGTGACTTACCCATTTTTATCAATGAGGAATCTGTGTTGACCTATAAAATACAAAAAATACTCAACACTCTAAAACATACTTGATCCATACAACTGAACGATATGATGTAAGGAAATGCACACAATAGAAGGTCTTTTATGCACAATGTTCCATATGTATGATATAACATCAAGCCCCTAGCTATGTGTTCTTAAAAACTTGGAAAGAACTCAGAAAGCACTTACAGTAGCAGGGGGAGGGGTGCAGTGTTCCAGTAACAAGTCCTTAAAGTGTGTGTCTTCTAAAATAATGCTGTAGGTTCCTAGAAATAAAAGTAAATATCATTTGTAAGAAGCTCAGTGTAAAACATTTTTTAATGTCAAAAGCTTCAGTCAAAGTCATGCAATTACATTTAAGTGGTTATTGAAACAATAGAACGTGTAGTGTCCAGTTTTAGAGTGTCTACATGTATCTTACCATTTGTTGTACTGCACAGTTTCTTGCAAACTTGAACCTCAGCTGCCAGGCCAATCACTGAGCACCTGATGTTCAAGTCTTTCACCATCTATAACACATGGGAAAAGAAGTACAAATGTAGGAAATCAACAATGGTACATCACAATCAGACTCAGAGAAGTCTTCCATCTTTACTGTCTGATCTTTTCTTGTGTGCTGAAAGGATGATTAAAACACAGATTTTGACCAGTTTAAACTGATCCATTTATTTCCTTACTCTTACAGGGTATCTTGCTCAGTGACAAGGTACTGCTTTATGTAGTGAAGCCCCAGAAAAGGCTTATACAGTATATATATATCATACTTTCTGAAGAAAACTGTCTGACCTTGATGGTGATATTGATATCCCCAGGGTCACATGTGGTGAGACTGCCCATGATGATCAGCACCTCCCTACTGGTGTGGGTCGGCATGTGTCTGGGGGGGGGGGGGATACAGGATTCAGGCATGTGTCAGTGTAATGATCAAGGGGTTAGGGAGAGTAAAAAGTTGAAGCAGTCATTCCAGCTGAGGTGAAGCTTGATGCTTTTTCGTCTAGTCAGCAGTAGTGCAATGCAGATTCACTGTAGCACATGTCTTCAGCCAAGCACACCGGGTAACCCCTGCTCTTCTTGGTATGATGCCGAGGGTTAATGCCTGAGGCTTTTCAATCCAGTCAATTTGTCTAGAACTGAAATACTGCCTTTGTAAGTCACTTCACTAAAACAAATCAAACCAACATAGTAAGGAACTGTATATTGTATCCTGGTAATGGCTGAAAAGTAAAGTCTCTATCAAAGTGTTGAAGAATGCCGTACTTGAGTGTCTGTGCTGCTAGGTCCAGTGAGTTCATGATGGAGGGTTCCCCGACACACGAGGTGTTGGCTAGTGTCTTCAGCTGGGTGATGTGACGTTTGGGGTTCCCTCCCAGGTCTGTCAGCTTCTCTGCCCTCTTGTTCTTAGTCGTGATGATGCCTAACTGAGATAGACAATTACAGATCCCTTTACCATAGGAAACTTGATATTAGGAAGTGACCTAAAGGTGTGACATGATTCTTAATCCAGTGTGATTAAACTTATGGAATCAAATGTTTAGGTTAGGATCTTGTAATTGTAACATTGTTCAAATGTAAAGGAGCAAAATGACATATATGTTTTAAATGTATTTATAAACTACAGGCAAAGAGTAATAGAAGTCCTACCTGACTAATGGGATTCTGGTCGAAATATTCCTCTATGAAATTCTCCAGTAACTGAAAAGAAAGGAAGGAGTATAAGTGTAAGGAGTGATTGCTTATGTCTTGTAATATATGCAAATGTGAGTTGAAGTCTTCGGAAAAGGAAAGTAATCAATGAACAACTGGATTTATCAAAAAGCAAGTACATATTAAAAAAAACAGACACAGGTTGGTTTACAAAAGTACTGGTAGTTATGAAAAAAATTCTACCATGTGAATTCCACTTCTGGGTATAACATCTGTGTCCATAATATCACCAGGGTCCATAATATCGCCACCTTGAGAAAAAGTGTACTTAAAGATATTTTTACTGCAACATACCCTAGGTATGTACATTTGATGTGTGAAGGAGTACATACCAAAAGTATGTTGCAGTAAAAATATCTTAAAGCACACTATTTCTCAAGGTGACGATATTATGGACCCTGGTGATATTATGGACATGGATGTTATATGCGAGGAATTCATTTCCCCTTTGAATGTAAGCCTTACCTTAAGGGTAACCAGGATTCTTGTTGGTTTGAGGTCTTGGTCTTCCATAGACTGTGACATGTCCACAACCACAAACAGGTGTCTCATCTGGGAGAGGTGTGACAACAGAAAGGTTGGTACAGCAGAGCAGTCATGTAAGGAAATCTGTTCCTTAAATTCAAGATAAATGTTTTTTCGAGTGGAGTTATTTCAGATGGGTGACTGTCTGACTGACTGAATGTCCAGTAATGTACAGCCCTAGTATATAACATTAAAGGCTTATATGTACACACAGAATGAGTTGGTTCAGATTAATACTGGTACACCAATGTATAACTCACCATCCCCAGTCGAACATTGAGCTGTCTATCCTGCAGTCTAGAAAAAGAATGGAATAAAAAAGGCTGTCATATTCAGACATACATGTATTACATTTTCCAGCATTCTATCCAAAATACTCTTAGCATCAACTTTCTGACACAACAGTGCAAGTGTTTATTTCCCGTTTTAAGAGGTCACAATGAACCAATGTCGTGTGCATCAAATGGGTACAAATTATGGTCGGAAATAATCAGATGAACTTCATGAAGAAAGGTCAATGACCTTACCTCCTCCTCTTGGCCCTATGGATGATGTCATCCACACTGGCCTGGAGTGAACCTGCCGCATCCTCCTGCAGTACCTCCCTGCAAAGTCAGGAGGCAGCATTAACAACATTAAACCCTAAACATACTAGTAGATAGAAAGAGTTCTCCAAATCACTAGTACTAGTAGAAACAGTGAGTGAGGTTTCACAGGCAGACTACTGTACCTTTGTGATGTTTTAGAGGCTGTGTTTAGTCCATCTGGCAACTTCTCGATGTGGAATGGTTACTACAAAAATGTGCAAAAATTCTGTCTTACCCATGCGGACCTCTATAGTTAACGACAACACAATACCATGTCTAGTACAGGCATTCTCAAGGTACATACTATAGCCATGCGCATGCATGCATGAGCGGTCCGCATGAGCTCGAATTCTGCCCCCCTCCCCAGATCACATTCAAAACGAAGTATGGCATCTCGCGTTTGCGACGCATAAGCCCATACGGAGGTCAACATGAACGTGTATACATTACTTGTGATTTTCAATCATACTTAAGTGATAAATGTTGATCAGACTTACCAAGTTTTCTCATAATCTCCCTCCCACCGGTACGTTTTCTCGACTTCTTCGTCCGCCATCTTGGTTTCTAATCTGCACATAGCGGTGCATTTGGGAAAAGATTCACATAATAGTAAAATTGTAGGATCGCATCTAAATTTTACTATACAAACATGTGTGTCTTAATTTTCATATACACGTTATCATTTCTTAGCAGCGTTCATTGTCTACTTTGTTGTGTACTTTGCAAACGTTGGATATGTAACAAAAAAACTGTCCACGAGAGACGGACGACATCTAGCGATTCATGTTGACACGGCAGTCACACAAACTTGAGTAATCGACAGTAATCCTTACAGCCTCAGACACAGGCAATGTAAAGTCCGTCCAAAATTAAGATACAAATGCTGGACTTCTAATACAACTACTTAAAATGACTTCAGTTACTAGATTCGATGTTTGTAAAGTAAACATGGCAACGCTTGTTACAGAGCTAACAGTTGACGTAAAATTACAGATGGTTTCCTCGTTAACCTAGATTTTTACGACCCACATATTTAAGAATCCGCGCTGTCCCGTTAAGGTTACCGGGTGTTAGTCGACATATCTGAAAACTGTACTCGGTTTTTACGGGGTGAACCACTCATCACTGCTGTTGTCCTTTGTACACACACTAAAATAAACGTTAACCTCCCCTTCGGTCACATTGGTACGTGGGTGCAGTCGCAATGCCTGTATGATGTCCTCTATTAGAGGCTATGCCATTCACAATACCTTGCATACTGATGCAGTGGGAGATGCTTTAATAATGTTGTTTACGTGTAGTGCTGAGACAAAATAGGGCCACTGTGTATCAGATTTTATATTTATAGTAATATATGGCTTGCATATATTTTGAGGGGTATTAAAGCACCAATCATAGGCAATTGGTATGCGCATCTGTCTCGTCTATAGGCTCTTGCATAATCATCACAGGTATTTCAAAGGAACTCGAGGACCTCTCTAGCTACCAATGTGACTGTCCTCAATTTGATTTCAACATCCCTGTGATGGAAAATGGTACATCCCATATATATCTATTTGTAACGGTATGATGTACTAGTAGCCTCCTCCAACGGTATGAGTGGAGATTTCTTCTGGGGCGAGCAAACCGTCTACGATGTCTTCGTAATTCCGCAAGTAAGTCCGTAACATCTTTACGTGCTGCAATTTTTTCACTAAAAGTGCTACTCGCATGGACTCAACGATCATTCATGACGCAGTGTCGATTTGAATACTGCCGTTACTGTGTATGCGAGATGAGGGGTGGTAATTGCATCGTGTGAGTTATCATCGATTGCGTGAAGAATGAAACTGGGCCTTAACATTTCACATTTGGAACTACTGGACGAATTTAAGAGTACATTAATGCCTTAGTTATAGGTGGTTGTTTGTTTGTGTGTTTGCTGCCGTTCATGAAATATTGCCCCACCAGGGTTGTTATTTCTGTAACTAGCTCGAAGGACAAGGTCGAATGGTTACTGAAATCGTACACATTGGAGAGTTTTCAAAATTACTCACATATGCTATAGAGAATTGAAGATGCCGAAAAATTCACGTTTCGGCAAAGAGGAATACATTACTAGTAGTATAGCCTATAACTTAGTGTTGTCCATTGGTATGTCGGATGATCCTCTAAAGGTATTTAGAACCAATGTTTCTTGTTACGGGCGGGGTTACTCAGTTTTCATGTTTAAGAGTGCCGTTTGGACATGGTGTCAATGTTGTTTATGATAGTCATGTTGTTGACGCATTCCCTTTTGCGCATCGTCACCATATGCTGCCAAAATTCTGTACCCCGTACATCGCTTGGTATATATCTTATGGCGTAGGTTTCACCGTGGCTGCAGTACGGAAGATAACCACATGGTGACGCTTCAAGGTTTCCGTGTTACGTAGAAGACCCCTTTTACGAGGCTACGCTCACGTGAAGTAATACAGGGGCACACAGATCTGTAACTTCCCATACGCTACAACTTTTGTCTCAGTCTTTGTCACAACGCTGTAACTTTGGATTTCATATCGATTTCTGCTTTCTGCGCATTAGTCATGACAGATCCGGATAGTAGGTCTTATAGAACTTCGCTGGAATAGACTAAGAGTTTGGCGACCAATCAAAGTAGGATCCGGAAACACGACAAGAATAGGGTAGACATTACTATCCTAAGTACCTAGATAAACAGAGATCGAAAAGTACCCGTCAAATGTTGAAATCATATCCTGTTATGACCTCAACAGCCTGAACACAACAGTATTCGATAACAAGCTACGAAACAGGGAGGGTCTAGTCAGGCATCCCTCACATGATGAGGCTAATAACAATCTATTGATAGCCAAGCTTAGGGTCTCCTTATATCTGTCATGGATTTATAACGGCTGAGCCACACAGGTGTATTATTTGATAGAAACGCATTTCCGTAACCGGTTTGTTGAAGCAAGAGACTGAGTTTTTTTTGTAACGGAGCAGAGATAGAGATTTTGTTCGTTTGGCTGCGGTGACGTACTCTGACGTATCGCCCGCTGTAGTGAGTGACGCGGACAGCTGAGTAGTCGCCCGCCGGTCGGCACAGAATTTTCAGGAAGACATCAACAGAGAGGCGGCCTGCAAAGTAGCGGTTTTGTACGTGGCGTTGTTACATCTGTAAGTACATCATTCAAGCAGAACGGACGTATTTTTGAACGTCAAACTAGCAGGGTCTGATGGGTCCTTACAGAAGGGTGTCGGCGTGAAAGTGCCGTCCGTAGAAAAGTTTGCAAAAGCAGGGTAGTAGCACAGACTAAATATGTAGCACAGATGTTTGACGTGTATGTTCTAAATACCTCCAGATCTTCCTCATAGACACAAAGTTTGCAAACATCACCCCGAATTTTTATTGTAAGGTTTCTATGAATGGATTTTATTTTGGTCAATGTTTGTCTAAGTCGGGGATTGCTGGTCCCCAGACACGTATGTGATACGGGTGGGGACCGTCCATTCCATAATGCATGGGTGTGTGGTCTTTGAAATAATGTAAGACTCAAATATACCGAGTTTTAGGATTAAATTCGTGGGGTTCTGAGATAACTTTGTAGTCTTGTCATAGTATTGATGAGATGCGGTAACCTATCGACGAACGCGACTTAACCGAGCGAGTAGTGTAGGCCGTTGAAACGCTTCTATGGCAAATTATATACGTGCAATATTAACCTCAACGTTTCTGTTTAACACTATTCTATTGGGGTTAATCTTGCTGTTATAAATGTTTTCAAATTATCAATACAAGTAAGTTTATATATAATGGCGATATTTTGCTCATCTCGCATGTGGTACATTTGGTTCTTCCCCAGAGCTGGACCATTTCGGCGTGCGCCATCCCATGGCACGACTCTGGTTCCACATATGACGCAACTTGTGTCAAATATGGGAAGTGTTGGTCTGCTCCTAATAACCCGATCCTTTTCCTGTGATGAAGCTTGGGGGATGTTCATTGTATTACAGGGGTGGGATCTAGGGTTAGTCAGTGTTTGAGAGACGCCTGCACAGCTGATCGGTCCCCGTCACGGATAGTTGTGTGGCGCGTTCCTGACATTGTCCGGCGTGACCTGTCTCATTTGGGACGCGGACAGAAACAAACAGAAAAACGTCTATAGCCAACTTTTGTCAATACGTCACCGATTCAACACTTCGTCTTCTCAATGCTCATAATTTCTTATTGGTTCTCATAGCATCACGATGTTTGACATGTAGGGCTATAAATGCTGTTATCATATTAGTGTCTTTTGTGATTATACGATTCATGAATTATATTGTTGAACGTGTTGTTGATCTACTTATTTTTGTTATGATGTGCGCAATGACTGTGACGCAGAAACACAGTGATTAACAGTCACGAGGCATATTGGTACATTTCCCACGCATTAGACCATCATAAACACCGAATACAATAGGTCAAGGTTCAGTATGTCCTCATATAGGATTACCATTTTGTACTTCCTGGTCGCCTTGGCTACGTATACGTCATTGGTGATAAATTTTAGTTTGTTTCACTGACACGACAATCGACGACGCTTTGAAAAACTACCCCCTTTAATAACAACATACTGTGTTTACACGGTGCCCAATCAATGATTGTTGATTTCTGCAATAGAGGAACACTGTGGAAAATATTCCAAAACTTCAATTAGCAATTTTGTGGCACGAGGTCTCTGACTGTGTTCACGTCAGTCTGTAAAGGACACGCAGATATTTGAAGCTCGTGGAAATATTCATCAAGGGACCTGTCTGGACTCTGGTGACGGCGGAAACTGCGCTACTCAGTCCCGCTGTATGTAATCTGAACGTCCGTCCAAACCAAATATTTGCTTGCATGCCGAAATGTAGCATCTCTTCGTGGCGCAGTTGCTTCTGAGATGTAGCAGGTTGAAGACTTGTTTTCAGCGAAACGTCTTGAAGATATTAGGTCGTAATGTTTGGTTTTCTACATCTTCCTGGATACGGCCCGTCGGCCAGGCGGCGTCCTCGCCACAGGAAGACGTCGTCGGTAAAGTTGTGTGTGACGTTTGCTCTTAATCTCCAAGCAGATTTACTGGTGACATAACAGTGGGCATAAAATGTAAAAAGCCAACGAAATTGCCCACTCCCATGCCACCGATAAATCTGCTTGGAGATTAGTTTGCTCTGACTTGTTATGTTTCAGAGTGTGGTTGATGGTTGTGTAGTCCAGCCAAACAACACTCTGGGCATTTTTGTATGGGAGGCGTACAAACAAGATTGGCGAACTGGGTCCCTAGTAACGCTACTAACAGTGTAGGTTTTACACTTTCTATGGTCGTCTGGCAGTCTGGAGTTATCATTTGATGATTTAAAGTGCGTGATGGCAAACAATGCACGATGATGTGCAGTGAGCTTGTTTTGAAACAAACTTTTTTTACGACATGCGTTCTGGACGCACGCTGCATAAAGCTTCCGAAGTGTTGCGGTGCTGGTTTGAAGCACGTCATGATGTGTGTGATACAATTGCGGCACGACTGTTGATTGTAGAGGATCTACAGAGCGTTGTTGTTGTGATCCATCGCATGCCCCTGTATTCCAAAGACGACCGTTTATTTTCAGGATAATTTACATTCCCAATTTCCCACATACTGTGAATGAGAAACCCGCTTGTATACATGTACATTTGTTCTCCTACAGTGTACCTGAAGCAGTATTTCTCAATTTAAGATAGTCATGATTCCCTATAAAAATTATATCGCGTGTCCAATACTTGACGCTAGAAAATTAATTTAGAATTTCTTTCCTTCAGGAAGCGTGTGAAACGATGACGTAGACAGCTCGCTGCTGACTGGGTTAAGATGTCAATAACGATTAAGATATTTGTTGAACAGTTTCATTTTATTTCTAATACAGGAGAACAACAAGAAACTGTTGAACACATTGAACTCGGAGACGTCCACACTGTCGGGCACATCTCAGCAGAAGAAGATGGCGAACGAGGAAGACGTCTTCACGTTCCAAGACCCGGGTCATCCCGACCACCTCATGTCCGGTCTACAGGAGCTGCGCAAGGAATGCCGCTTCTCTGACGTCATCATCTGTGTGGGGGCCACCGAGTTCCCCTGCCACAGGGTAGGGTGTACTAATTATCTAATCTCCATGCAGATTCCGTGGGGCAAGGGGGGTCTATATTGGCCGCGTGTATCCATTGAGTACGAGGGACGGCCAATGGATACAGGCGGCCAATATAGACTCCCCTTGCCCCACAGAATCTGCTTGGAGATTACTAATTACATACTCAGTAACTCTTTTGGGTACAGATGTTGTAAAGTTCAATTGGTGGGTCGTCTAAAATGTTAACATGTCGTCTATGCATGTCTGGTTCTTTGCCAGAAAGACTCTGAAATAAGCACGTAGAGTATTCCGAGTATGTTGAGGTGATATTAACTCTAGTGATAACAGATACGTGGTGGAATATGGGTAGGAAAAATATTGCAGATGAAAGCGACAGAAGAAGTAAGAATATATATAAATAAAAAAACGACATTGTAATGTTTCCGTTGTGTATTTTACAGCACTTGAAATATAAATGGTATGTCTTCCATTTGGGCTGTGAGCAATGTTCCTTTATACTGTGATATCTTGAAAACCCCTGCGCTCTTGACAAACCCTACAGGTGGTCCTTGCGTCTGCCAGCAGCTACTTTAAGGCCATGTTCTCCGGCGAGCTGCGGGAGAGTCTCGCCACCAAGATCGTCATCCACTCCGTGTCCGAGAGCATCATGGAACTGCTCCTGGAGTTCTCCTACACGGGTAAAGTTAGCATCACATCATGTGTAAGCGTGCATTTTAAGAAGAACGTACAGCTTCACGTAGTCATATGGATCTTCATCTTGTGTTATGGAAACCCTTTGTGATATAGTGACTCCATGAAAAGCTTTAGATCACACAGTCCTCTCCATGTCTTCTACGTTCCTTGTCTTCTATGATCTGGTGTCAGGATCTGGCTTCGTTGGCAAGACTGTAGTTAATTGGATGACTGCCTGCAGAAATCAAGAACATGGAAAGATTATTTGCAAGATAGTAGCATCAGAAGAGTGCATTTTTATTTAGTTCAAACGTCTTTGTTCATTGAATAATACCTATCACGTGCACATTTGACTATAATTCACACACCAGCCACACAATATGACTAGTCTGGCTACCGTCCTACTTGCATACCGGGGCACCCATACCTAGGCTGCAATATGACTGCATAAATTGAAGGTCCTCCTTTTCACCCTTTTCCATTTGAGTTATTCACAGACTTCTTTCCGTCCCTAGGCCGAGTGGACATCACCCAGAAGAACGTGGAAGCGCTTCTGGAGGCGGCTAACCTGTTCCAGTTCGGCACGGTTCGCGAGGCGTGCAGCCGGTACCTTCAGCAGAGGATAGACGCCAGTAACGTGCTGGGCTTCCACGAGTTCGCGGAGGCGCACAACTGCACCGAGCTGTCCGAACTCGCCAAGGAGTTCGTCATAGACAACTTCCTGGAGGTTTTCCAGACGTCCGGGGAATTCTTACAGGTAGGTTGTCCTGAAAATTAGAGATACTTCGCTAACGCCTGCTGTGTAACTTGGTGTTGCTCTGAATGTATCTCACTTTGTTGTATTGCCGTTGGATGCCTCCTTTCTATGAATAAATTCCGTAAAATTTGTTAGAGGCTAACATGAATGTGTAGACTGATAATTTCCACCCCGACCAAAGGGGTAATGTTACCAGACAAGGTGATTAGCAGCAAACCAGTCTGTATGGCCATTGATTATGATCCGTTGTTCCCGTCTCGTTCCCAGGTTACCCAGGAGAGGTTGGTGGAGTACATCTCTGACGTGAACCTACAGATTGACAAGGAGGAACAGGTGTATGAGTCAGTCATGCAGTGGGTTCGCGCAGACGTGGACAATAGGTACGTGTTGAAGCTCAATACTGGACGGAAAAAAAAGAACACACAGCGAAGAAAGAGCAATGAACTAGAAAGGTAACATTTGTATTGAGCAAATGCATAATGTTGACCTTTGCATATGGTCTGATATGGTAATTCTTACTCAAAAACAGTCATAAATATATGGTCGGACAGGGATCTAAATCCCTCTTGCTATAAAATGGCAACACTAGTTACCATGGTGATCACAGACGTCTGGTTCGGGTCATTTACCTTATTTGTTTGGAGTAGAAGAAGAAACTGGGCAACAAGAACACGTTTTCCTTCGGTAAACATAATTAAAAGTCGTACCCTCCACCTGCAGGCTCAGCATCTTACACAAGGTGTTGGAGCACGTCCGTCTGCCGTTCATCAACCCGCGGTACCTGGTGGCGAAGGTGGAGACAGAGCCGCTCATCCTGTCTTCTCCCGCCTGTATGGAGCTGGTACAGGAGGCACGGCGCTACCACGTCTTCGACTATGATAGAGCAGGTAGATACTTAACTTGGGCACAATGGGCACACTCATATCTATCAAGGAAATGTCGCATATTGTTCGATCGAATGCACTGATGTGCCAACGAAGTGTCTGCAACAAATAGATGCATTTAAGTGGATGTGTCAGGGGTATTGGACACTCTGGAAAATGGATACTGATACGGTCTTTGCAGCCATGCATCAAAGAATCTGCTTGGAGATTGTGTAGAAGCTTCTGCAGCAGAATATTTGGGCGTGAAACAGGGAAGTTTTAAAGATGGTTCGTAAAAGGGTGCATTAAAATGAGTTGCGTCCATTGGAAGGGGAGATTTAAACGTCTGAGTTTTATGACGTTCCCGAAGCAACTACCGCAAAGTAACCTAATCTTGCTGAACAATCTCCCCCTCAGATCAGCCGAACATCCGGATGAAGCCCCGTCCGTGTTTTGACATCTCGGAGGCGATGGTCGTGGTGGGCGGCTGCAGCGGAGGCGACACCAAGCTGGCCAAGGTGGACTGTTACGACCCGAAAAACAACGCCTGGCACACGCTCTCAGACTTACCGGAGTACAACAGGGAAGGGTAAGAAGAAGTTCTATTCTGTTCCCATCTCTCTTGTACTCAAGGCATGAATAGCTTCATCATCATCATCATCATCATCATCATCATCATCATCATCATATCGACAGTATTGATCGTGGTTTTACTGACCCTTACGGGGTAATATACTCTTTCGTTAGCTTAATACAAGACGGGGTTCGCCAGGCCTCCGTCCGGGTGCTTGAAGTAAGTCACCAACGCCATACTGAAGGATTTGGACACACCCCTTCTCTTTTTCGAAAAGTGTGGTGGGTTCTTTATCACACTTTAGGTGTGGCTCTCCCAAGGCTTCAAGCTTTACCTTGAAGTACGCACATTATCTAAAGTGCAAAATGTATGTTCATCTGATGCTATATAATTCATAAAACTCTAGTAATGCTGTTTTTCCGGTCTCTATCCCCAGATATGCAGTTGTTGCCCTCGGAAACGACATTTACGTGACAGGCACGACGGACGAGACCATCACGAGCGATGGCTGCGCCACCACTTGGAAGTACAGTACCCAGTCGGACCGCTGGATGACCATGGCGCCCATGCTCAAGTCGTACAAGTGCCGCGCGACCGTGGTGCTGCACGGGCAGATCTACTTACTGGGCGGGACGGACATCAACGGGCCGGTGGCGGATGTGGAGAGATATGACCCGTTCTCTAACTCGTGGGAAGAGGTGAGGATTCCATTTCCCGGCACATCATAGGTTCCCCTCCTGTGAGAGAAATATAGCATCATTGGTGGAGAATATAGAAGTGATCTCCAAGAAGATCCTACGGTGGTCTCGGTGATTTTCGGTGACTAGTGGACAATCCTCTGGCCGATGGATACTGTCTTGCCACTGTAGGATCTGCTTGAAGATTATTTAGGATATTCCATACTATTTTGACTGTATTTTATACTTGACTGGTCAAAATCTGAAACATTAAAATGGACTATTTCCTTTTACCGCATAGCTGTTGCCCTGCAACAACTGAGTTAGTTCTACTATCCTTATTTCTACAGGTCCAGCCGATGATCAAAGCCATGAATGACTTCACAGTGGCGGCTTGCCGGGGGAAGCTGTACGTGAACGGCCGGTCCCAGGGCAGTGAGAAGATCCTGTTCCAATGTTTCGACCCTTCGACGGACACGTGGAACTTCATCGACAACTCCGTCATGCCGGAATGGTCCCAAGTGCCGCAGTCCATCACTCTGAACGGGCTGATATATTACCTGCGGGACGACTCCAAGGAAGTTGACGCGTACGATCCCATCGCGAACCAGTGGGTGGAAGTGGCACCGATGAAAGCTATGCACTCCAGCGGCAGCGTTTGTGTCATCGACGGGAAGATCTTCGTGTCGGGCGGGTTCGGTGAGCTGGCCGAGTCGAACTTGATCGAGTGTTACGACCCGACGTACGATAAATGGGCGTACTCCGGCTCGCTACCGGAGCCCAGGTGTTACCACTGGTGTGTCAGCATACTCAAGAAGGTAGAACACGGAGATGAAGAGGAATAGTTCAAGTTGAATTTTAGCACCCCCGCCTTACAACTCCTATGCAGAAAAAACGCTTAGAAATTCTACAGGCTGGTGTCCTGATGAAACGCAAGATTTTCTCCATGTAGGATTTTCTTACATGCATATTCACAAGCTCCCAGCACATAGATGTTTGTTTCTCACTTATTTTAAGGTTTCTATTAGGGCGCTGTGTTCGAGCCCATTGAGGATCATACAAGGAAATACTGTATTGTTGTATCATACTTCATTCTTAAATTCTCTACAGTAGGTCATAACATATTTGCTGCAAAAGTGAGTGACCAAGAGATGAGAAAGGAAAGGGCAAAGGAAAGTACAAAGTAGTAGTTGAGGATTGTAGCACGAGAGGTTGAAAAAAGATGTTACCATCTCTAAGACATGAGAGAGACTGGTCCAAGAGAGAAGGTTGGATCATACTACTGTGTTACATGTAAAGGTGTGAGTGATTGGAAATATGTCATTCTGTAAAGGTTTTGTGGTGTCAATTTAAAATCAACTCAGGAATGCCTGTGTTTGGATTGATGTCAAAAAGTGCGAGAAATGAAGATGAAAAAAGGACGTTGGTGAGAGGAGTGATGTACAAAGTCTGGAATAATTGTAAATTCACAAGTTCCCTACACCAGGCAGACTTCAGAACCATGTATGTGTAAGTCACTTAGAGCGTTGTAACAGTGATGATGTTACAAAACTGCACCTCTCACTTGGCATAGCCAGGTCTACGAATGTGTTGATGAATTGCATTGGTGGATAACTGAAGTTTGTCTGGTGTAGACATTGATAATTTCAGCATAAAGGAAATTATAATTGTATCCATGTCATGTATAGAAGGGATGTTCATTTTGTCATTAAAATTTTCATCAACATATGGTGTTTTGTGTTAATGATTTTGTATATTAGACCTAGCTACATGTGTACCTACATTACTAATCTATTTAAGAGGAGTGGTGCATATAAAGCCACAAGAAAAATTTACTCCCTTTTTCAAATTTCTTACCCAGTAATGTTTTAAAATGCTCAATGACCAACCTTACATGTACCTCAAAGAAGATGTTTATTTTGTACAAAATTTTCAAAGAGCTCCAACTTTAAATAACTTCTTGGCAAGGCTTTACTAACCTAAGCTGTATAAGAGCTTCAGACCTTAAAAGCACTCAGCTATTTGACTTAAGCCCCACAGGTCTTAGGGGGCTGTGTCTGTCTATATATATAGAACAGTATATAAATAACAGCCATATAGGTCAAAACCTTGTAGCCCAACATACATCGAGACTGTTGACAATAACATCATTACTGTTAACATACACCTGTTCACAAACTCAAGTGGACAACATCACGAAAAGGGGATGTACATTAATGTACTTACACACTATGATTTTTTGGGTTAACAATTTTGACACTGTTAGACACAGCAGTAAAAAACATATGACTCTCATCACACAGAATACTATAGTCTCTTGAGAATAACTTGGAATGAAGGATGGTGTTGACTATCTGTAGACAGGAGTGAGGGAATGATAGAGTCTGCTGACAGACTGGGACACAGTCTGCTGGAAGTCTTCATCAGCTTCACATTCCACCTCCTGGACAAAAAAACAAAACAAAACTGGTCAGACATTACAACACCAACTTGCCCAATGGTTTAAGCTGATTTCACATACAACACAAGTCTAAACATTGGGATGATTGTTTAAAGTCTGATATTTCCTCCAAATAACTTTATGTGTGGCAACATATTTTGTTATTTTAGTTTACCCAATGCAAAAACTCTTCAGTTCATCCATAATTGTAGAAAGTTAATGGGCAGATACATAATACTGGCCGAGACTTATTCTTCTACTTACATGCTTGCTACAACTTACTAGTACTGACAACAAATTCAAATATAAGTTCATGTACGTCGATGAAGGTTAAACATCCAGGCAATGCGATGCACAAGAAAACAGTTACAGGTATTCAAGAAACTGGATGAGATTTGAAAACTGTCACTACATTACTGCATGTCGTACTACGGCACAGTTAAAAGGTTTATCCCAGCCACAGTTCCTCACCAGAGTGTCCAGACAGATGTTTGCAGTTTTCCCGTCCACAGTGACAGCCATGATGTCACCTTTAGTCATGTGTGTGATGGCCTTCTCCCCATACAGGTCTGTCATCAGGTCTGTCAGCTTGTCGGTGAAGTGCTGCTTGTTGGTCTTTGTTGGTGAAGGTATGACTGGAGAATGAACAAACATCCAAACAAGAGATCCAATTCAGTGTCAAAAACCCTGATTGAGCAGAAATTCACAGCAGTTCTATAGTTCATCATGCAAGAGATAGGTCAACTTCAATTGAGAACATGCAAATGGGATGGTAAATGACATTGTACATTGCACTTCAAATCCTTGTGGTGACTTTTAACATTGGGATTTTGGGGATGATGACCAAATAGCCACATTATTCACTGTCACATCACTGTAAAAAATCTACAGCTGTTTTCTTTTCAACTTTTGATAGCAAAACTGATGTACTTACTTTTCTGCATCTTAGGGTCGGTTCCCACCTTCAGGATGACTGTCACAACTGCATCAGCAAACATGTCGTTCACTGGGTTGGCAGTCCACTATGGGTGGGAAAGAACAATTATAATCCTCATCAGAAAAAAAAATTACATTATACATGTTTCTAGGTTACCTGGTAGCAACTGCTAAGAATATAATTTGACTAGCTGTAGTAGTATTGGGTCATGACTGTGCATGTGCAAAAATTGGAGTGTAAAATTCTGGTGCAACTAAGCATCCAACCTGCATGTGACCAGTGACCAATCCGGGTTTGCAAGGGTGCAGTACATTCTACCATCGTGCTTCCTTCAAGCCCCACTACTCATACCTCCAAGACGACCATGCCAGGCTCCTGGATGATGGTGACAGCCTTGAAGACCCTGAGAGCAGGTTTCTCCTGTACCTCGATCTGCTCCACATCCCCAGACAGGAGCATGAGGTGCTGCTGCAGCAGACTGAAGGGCCCCACATACTGGATACTCTGTCTCTGGGTCACTGTGCTGGTCGCTAGGTCTGTATAATCTGTACAACAACAACAACAGACACATGTATACATGTATTAACAACACATAAAATGGTTACCATATCATGATCAGGTCACAGTCATGGTCAGAATAACTCCTTAAAAACCAACACTGGTACTTGGACACATGTGTAATACCAGACTAGTTCTGTAGTCTTGATATGTAAGTACATGTACAAGCATCAATATTGTCATCTGACAGGTTTTTGCAAGCTCACTTATTTTGAGAGAAGTAGTGGACTGAAGGTTTGACTCTAGAAAATATATTGGACTGCCATTTTTACATCTTCAACCTGAACATGTTGCTTAAGTAAAGCCAGTACTGACTGTGACCAGATGAGAACAATGCTAGTTTTCTTACTAGAGATGTCAGAAGGAGCGACCAGGTGGTAGTTGAAGTTCCTCTTCACCAGGATTCCTGACAGGCGGTCTCCCTGCTCTGGCTTCTTGGATGCCAATGAACCCATCACCTGAACAAGAGACAAACAAGAGGAGAATCAAAATAACTGAAACATATTATTCAAACCTACAAATTGTTCAAGACATAGGTTCATTTATATGATCTAGTATATATCTCTCAATTCTGAGTCAGCCTGGTATTCAGCCTTGTTAGCTTTAGTCCCCTACCCAAGAACTGCTACCTGACAGGGTAGCCAATCTTTGAAAGTAGACCAAAGCTAACAAGGCTGAACTCCAGGCTACAGGCATTTCTCATAGTCACAATTTGAGGAATTTTCCTACCTTGGCCATCTTCTCTCCCCTGAAGTACAGCTCCACAGCCTGAGTGTTTTTCGGGTTGTGCACTTCAATGTTGACGTCTGGATCATCCTCGTACTCACGGATAACAGCTGCCTTCAGTCTGCTCATCTCATTTGCCTCTCCGTGTACCAACACCTGGCAAACAAGAAATTATGTTGTTATATAATAACAGTTGTCACATAACACCATAACATATGTTCTCATCAATATATATGAAGACATCTAAATGTCACTGAGTCACATCTGCGTAACATGCTTAAGCATCACAAAAGCAGTGGATTGTTCATTCCTTGACAAAGACTGGAGTTGTACAGTTGAAAATTTGTGTAATTTCTTGCATTGCACATTGCTTTAAACTTGCTTCATAACATCTAAAATGTAATGTCATTTAATTCTTAATTTAGTTAAACATTTTCACTGGTGGTTGCTCACCACATGTGGAGGCTTGAGCTGTCTGATGAAGTCACTTGTCTGCTGGTAGTCCGTGTGAGCCGAGAAGGAAATGTAATCTGGGGGAAAAAAGTCAGAAGATTATTCACTTCATAAGCATTCAGACAGGCCCTACAATAAATAGAAATCAGAAAACCAAAATTTTAATAGATGGCTGACTTGGTCAATGATTGTAAGAGTGATAACTTTAGACTTCAAAACTTCAAAAGATTAATCACTTCAATAACATTCAGAAAGTTGACATCAAGGCCTTTATGACCAATGGCTGTATGTGTGTTCACTCACCTACTGAACATTTGAGTGGAATTTTCTGGCCTGACATGGTGGTAATCTCTTCTGGTTCTGACATGATGTGCTACAAAACAAGACACATTTGTTTACATATCAACAAGGTTTAGTTCCTGCATGTCTCCCATCTATTCAAGAGAAAATCAGATTTGCACTGTATTTGTAGAAATCCTCGTTTTCCAACATTGTGCAGCTTGCTGTAAAAAAACTTTGACACCCCCCTAATCATATGCTTTATTGATAATAGTTTGCAGTTTTTAGGATAGTTTAGTCTTATACATTACACCATGCACGAATTTTAAACAATAAAGTTGGTTCATTCATTCATTTGTTGTTTCTGACACTAACCTTGGCCAGTGTCCCCTCCACACAGTAGCCTGCGATGATACAGCCATTCCGTCGGTCAGTGCACCAGCTCTCAAACAGTTCCCTGGACAGTCCACTCTGCATCATACCAGGACTGGCCATCACCACGGATGGACCAATGTCATCAAAGTGGTCCATGCCCTAACGTGGACAAGAAACACAGGTTACCCCAATCCCTGGTTTAAAAACTGGATGACATTCAGTGGTCTTTTGTTTATGCCAACATTATTCATTTCCCACTTTAAATATGTATGAAACCACATTTCCTATCATATCAATGTGGCACCATTGAAATCAGAATGTAGAATCATGTCTTATAAATGTCAGTACCAGGAATTGCAAGTTTTGTACTCTCACCTTGAGGTTGGAGATGTGCTTAAACACAAATGGATTGCTGACTGAAATCTGCAAGAAAAAAACACTATCATCAATACAACAAGAAAGGCAGGTAGGTGGAGACTACAAATTTATTTCAGTAAGGTGTTGTTTTTAGTGTATACAAAAAAACAGAATACCAAGAAGATTTTGATAACAAAATTTTTAGGCAGATAACTTATAACTCATGAATTTAGTTGTCAAAATCTTCTTAATGTGTAATATGTGATTTGCTTCCCTATTCTTGACCAACTGACCTGTTTGCGTATTTTCTCGTTCATGGCATTGATGTAAGTTTGGTACACTGCCATGCACTTCTTAGCCAGTGAGGAGGCGTAGTAGATGGGGATGTCATGTAGTTCAGGGTGGTTACTCCAGTACTCATCTGCATGAAAGAAATTCAACATATTGTCAAAATTCAAAATATCACAGCAAAACACTATACTACTATTTTTCTGAAAAATAGCAATGTCTTTCTTAGACACAGTCACACTAATCATCTAACAACAAAAAATCCATAAAATGTGACCGATTTTTGTAAAAGTAGGATGTACAAAATGTATTCCATTTGTATCTGACCTAAGATCAGCAGCAGCTCCTGTGCCCTCCCCAGGGCGAACACTGGTATGAGACACCTGCCTCCCCTGTTGACGATGTCGTGTACAGTGCTGGTAAAGCGGGCTTCCCTCTCCTCTCGCTTTTCATGGATGTGCGTACCGTATGTCGCTTCCTTGATAAAAATGTCATACACAAGTATTAGCAGAAACACACCATAAAACTTTTAGCAACATTTACTGCTATGTTGGCTACTGACACAGATGGACTTTCATGCAAACATAAAGTTCTATGACATCTAGATCTTAGACATGAACTAAACTATTGTCTTGTCATACCATTGGCAGGTGCAGGTAAACAGTGTTTAATTGGATGCATAATACAATGTACTTCTTAAATTCTGAGTGTGAACTTGGCTTGGTGTAGGTAACGTTAAATGTTTCAATGCAGCAAAAAGGATTTTGAGCCATTTGTGGAATTTGTGATGAGAACTCACAATAATGAGGACATCTGGGTGGATGGCTGGCACCTCTGCTGCCATGAGATGTCTGTCCTCCTGACGAGAGAAGTCTCCCGTGTACAGGATCTTTACACCAGCGATCTCAATCATGAACATGGCTGCACCCAGCACGTGGCCTGCGTTATAGCACCAGAATTTGATGCCATTCACATCCGTCTCCTATGGTGTGAAAGATGATAAAAACATTTTTGAGCAGATGTACAGCAGTACACATGTAAATTCTGTTTCTGTAAATTGTAAACATATAAATTGGATGCATTAAATTTCAGCTGTTTTGCAAAATCCATTTTCAGTACTTCTTCTTACCTGGTGAAAGTTGACTGTTTCTATTTTATCCATGCTGGCACTCAGGTCATTTTCTGTATACAACATGTCTTCTGATGAAATGTTGCTGGAATATAAAAAAAAAACAACAACATTACAATGTGATCTGCGATGAGGCACTTTGTCCTTTTTTATGTAGATGTAGATAGATGTAGACAACAAAGACAATTAAAACATTGCAGTCACTTCACTTTGGACTGTGTAAGGATGTTTTTTACTATCCTCTATAATAATTTACGCAGAAATATTGTACCAGCATCAAAAGATACCTGTGTTGTGTTGAGAGATTACCGGTAGTGTAGAGAATCTGATTTTTAAGTGCTGGCCTTACCTGACTTTGATGTAATCAGACAGTAGCCACTTGTAGATGGCTTTAGTGGCATGAGTCATGAAGACACGCCCACGAAAACTGGTCTTAGTCAGGAAGTACGGTAGGCCTCCACAGTGGTCCAGATGGAAGCTAGGAATTAATAGGATGGTAGAGAAAACACGTCATTACTACTGTCACTATACTGTATGTTAAAATTGTACAAGAGTAAATATATATATATATAACTTTCTTCATTCAATAGATCAAAGAGCTATTTCTGAGAGCATTTGTTACATACCATACTTATGTCTTAACTGAACTTGGTTCATGTTTACCCATGTCTTTATAGCATCTAATTAAGGACACTATCCTCTCCATATAGCAAAATGAAAACATGCATAAATCAGAAATAAGGAAAATCATGATTTCAAGTGACAATATTTTAACACTATCTGATACTTGTTCATATTGAGAATGTAAATACTAAAATAGGGTTAATACAATGCACACTTACTGACTAACTAACAGGAGGTCAATCTCCTCAGGGTCAATCAGGTCAAGGAACGGCAGGGCGTTCAACCCATTCAGTCCTGGGTGGATCCCGGTATCAAGCTGCAGAGGATGGAAGAAAAATGGCTTATGCTATTGGACAACAAATAGTCTGGAAGTACCAAAAATAACCTAAATGTTACAGTTTTTGCCAAGCTCTTCAAGATGTGAAAGCTTGAAAGATTCAACTACCGGTAACAAATTATGTCAAGGTCTGTAAACAGAAACTTGTGCTGCTACAACTTAGTACAAGTATCTCTATATTAGTAAGTGGCAAATCTTTAGGCACACCTTGAAAATTTATGAAATCAGAAAAAAGGGCTTTAAGCCAATGCAGGCCTACATGTAGGTCAAGCATACATAAACAAAGAAGGATCTTGGTCTTTCAGCTTAGAATGTGTTTCTACATAATTTGATTTATCACGACGCACGAAGCATGCACTTACCATAATCTTCTTCCCTTTAAACTCCAGCATGTGACAGGACCTCCCCACCTCCTGTCCTGCACCCCTGGAAAATAAAACGCGTGTTTCACATGGTCAAGTTGCTGTGATAGCGATGCATGGACAAGATGTCGTGAGGGAGGGGGGTAGGACAAAGACACTGCTTTCTTTCGTCCACGTTAAAGCTACATTCAGACGAGAACCATTTTGATGACCCCTAGATAATATAGGAAATTCTACATTGTAAAAGAGGAGCTTACAGCGGTCTAATGCTGAGTAAATCGCTCTCCTCCGCGGGAACTTGCGCGTCCATGCGCCGTTTGGCCGCCATGTTGGCTCTCTTCTCGTACCTGGTGTGGTCTCGCGAGACCTTTGACCGGCGGAGCTGAAATACTAAGCCTTTAAATAAAACCTGCTCTGCAACATTAGATTGTGGTCTCAGATATCAGCTGCCAGTCGTAACAGGCCTGGGTATGTACTATATTCTTTATCTTGCTGTTTCATTTCAGTGATGGAAAAACGTAATCGTTCAAATATTCGCACAAAACGGCTTCATCCTGGTTTGGGCCTGTAGAGGTCCCATCATTGTTTAACATCATCTTATGATGAAAGCGGCAAATGATCGTCACGTTTTACAGAACGTGGATGACCCAAAATGAACGACAGCACAGATGCTCTGATCGTTTTTGGCGAGTACACTGTGTTGTTTGCTGTGATTAATACTAGTATTCACATTTAGTGATGATGTCACATTGTCAACCCCGTCTTATGATATCATATATAACAGTTACCGCCTAAAAATATTAATGTTATGGTTCTATTTGAAAGCGACACAGCTTCAGCTTACGCAACGTTAATCTAACTTATTAATACATAATTTCGACAGAGCAAAAAGCTGTGAATTGAGAATTTACAATGATCAATAATTAAAAAAAAAAAAAGTAACTATTTTTTTCTTCTTCCAGGTGCCGCTATGCCAATGTATACCCGTGAGTCACCTTAACGACTACGCTTGACAATGAGACGTAACGTTAGCCAAGTCATCGGGTATACACTGGAACAATGCTTGTCGCCTCGTGTTCATAACGCTCTATTTGCCCCGTCTCTGCCATTGCGGTACACAAAAGGTAGAAATGACACGATTGACAGCTTTGATGGTAGGAAAAGGTGGCTACACGGCACTGCAACCTTGGCTCAAAAGCCCAGAGGCGTTCAGTTGAGTTCGGAGCGTTTTCCTCAGCTGAAGAGGGGGGATTTTGCGAGGGTGACAGACAGCGACCTGCAGGTTTTTGAGCGGCTGGTCCCGTCACGAGTGCTGACCGATCTGGAGGACATTGAGGGGCATAACGTGGACTGGTCCGGAACCTGCAGAGGTACAATTTATCTTGTTACAGGTCATTGAAATGTATTAATGCCAATATGTATTTTACAGAATGAAAGTTAAACACAAGCGCTGTACTTTTTATTTGTTAAATGAATATAATGAAGAATTTGGGCCATGTAAATATGAAGCGTCAACAGACAGTCACCCACGCAAACAGACCTATCTTTTCATCAATTATTGATGATGACACTTGTTTGCCTCAATCAATTTAACGTACTCAGTAGCTTTGTCAAGGTGTAACAGTGCCGTAAATAATAAATAATGGTGTTCGGCAGGTACGTGTACTAGTATATAATCACATTGCCAAGGGCAAGAACCAGGTACAGATCGCCTACTACGCTGGTACACTCAGTCCGCTGCCCCTTCCCTTGATACTTTCCACCCAATACCTTACCGAGTATGAAATGTTCCTTGTACATGTGTGTACATGTATATGTATGTATGTATGTTTGTCCAGGCGATGGCCAGGTACTTCTCCGTCCCAAGACGACAGAAGAAGTGTCGGCCGTCCTGCGGTACTGTAGCGGGCGGAGACTGGCTGTGGTGCCGCAGGGCGGGAACACGGGCCTGGTGGGCGGCAGCGTGCCGGTGTTCGACGAAGTCATCATCTCACTCTCCCTCATGGACAACATCATCAGTCTGGACGAAATCTCAGGTGGGCTTAAACAGACGACTGAGAAACAAAGAAGAAAGAAAAAATTTAGGAAGTAAGAAAGGGTCGACGTTATATAGGTACAGTACTTGGCGTTGATATCTTTGCCCACCTTGACTTATCGTTACAGCGATACTAGTAATGGTTGTGCAGCAATTGCAATTGGTAAACGCTTCCGATCATTTGAGAAGTGTAATAAAATTCATATGGAATTGAAGTCACAGACAGGGGCTAGAACCCATCTGTCACCTTGCTCTTTGACAGGTGATCTAATCTTTTACACTAGAAGATCAAAGAAAGAAGTGCATCCGGACGATTGGGTGCTTGAGACCAAATGATTTTCGGTAGAGTCGTACCCACCCTTCCCATCTCTCATGATTTCTGCAGGTGTACTTGTATGCCAGGCCGGCTGTGTTGTAGATAAAATTAACGGCGCCCTGGAGCCACATGGTTTGATGACGCCGCACATTCTGGGGTCAAAGGGCAGCTGCCAAATCGGCGGCAACATCTCCACTAATGCAGGAGGTCTGCGCATGCTCAGATATGGCAATCTCCATGGCAACGTCCTTGGGGTTGAAGCCGTAAGTACATGTATCACGTGTTACGATTTTAAGGGAGTAGGCATTAATTAAAAGGCTTTGCCAAATTGTCTATATCAGTCGTTGTTGCTTTGGAATGCAATTCATAGCCAATGACTGTCAGAATGCTGACAATTGTCTTAGCAATTTGTGACCAGTTGAATGTAAGGAAGAACTTATCGTTATTATAAGTGAATGGAATTTAACTGTCTAATTTCATATATTTACTTAGGTGCTGGCGAATGGAGATGTAGTCGACTGCATGTCTACCCTGAGGAAGGACAACACTGGGTACGACCTGAAGCAGCTGTTTATTGGTTCAGAGGGATCGCTCGGAGTCGTGACCGCTGCATCACTTCTCTGTCCCAGGGTACCTGCTGCCGTCAGCGTCGCTCTGTTGGGTGAGTTGTCTAAGTCACGGCCCGTACCCACACTACTTACTAGTATTTTCTCTCACGATCTAGTTTTTAAAACAGGAACGCAGTAACGTATATGATTGAATAATATGTCATTAGCCTGGTTCAAACTCGTACATTTATGTACAAGCTAAATGCTGTAACAAAATGTAATGTATGACATCAAAATGTGATATGAATTGGTAAGATCAAATCTTATCTGCTATGATGCATATGTAATCGTCTATCACTGATTTGATCGAACATGCTGATATTTTCTAAGTGCTATGGAATGTGTCTGATATTGTTGCTAAATCTCTCATCATGCTTTAGGGTGTGACTCGTTTGCCCAAGTTCTGCAAACGTACAATGCTGCTAAGAGAATGCTACAGGAGATCCTATCTGCAGTAGAGTTCATGGACCGAGCCAGTATGGAGGTGGTACAGGAGAACCTCCACCTGACATGTCCCCTGGGAACTCACAGCTATTACCTACTGGTAGAGACGTCAGGCTCAAACGCCGCTCACGACGAAGAGAAGCTGAACAGCCTGCTGGGACATGTGATGGAGAAGGGGATTGTGGATGACGGCACTGTCGCAACGGAACCTTCCAAAGTCCAGGTCGAGTATCAAGACCTGTTCTGGTGCTACGACCCCACATTTATTATATTGTAGTTGGTACACACAAGAGTTTGCCATACACTCTCATTTTCTCACTTTACTGTTATGTTCACTGTTTACACTGTCACTTCTGTACCGTGAACTTATCATTACAGTTGACAAATAATTCCTGGACTTTCTTTTTCCTGCACCTGTCACCACAGTGAATATATAGTTCCGTGAACATGTCCATATTTCTCAGACCGTGAACTTTTGCTGCAGTGAACATAAAGTGAATTACAATTTCAACAATTGCAACAATTTCACTATCATTCCAGACTCTATGGGCGTTAAGGGAAAACGTGGCGGTGGCTCTGCGAGCGGACGGCTGTGTCTACAAGTACGACGTCACGGTTCCCATGTCCAGGTTCTACGACCTCGTAGCGGACACCAGAAAGCGGATGGGGACAGATGTGACCAGGGTGGTCGGTTACAGACACCTCGGGGAGAGCGACATTCATCTGAACGTCACATGCCCGCAGAACAGTGAGGACGTCTTTGGTGCCCTAGAGCCGTGGGTCTATGACTGGGTCGCCAAGTATAAGGGAAGCGTGAGCGCTGAACACGGGATGGGGATACTGAAACGAGACTACCTCTATCACAGTAACACTGGATCAGCTGTACTTCTCATGAAACAACTTAAGAAACTGATGGATCCAAAAGGAATCTTGAATCCTTACAAGGTCTTCCCAGACTAACTACTTCAACTTTATTTTTGTATACTCTACTGATGATTCAATAAAGGTCAACGAAATTGATCTTAAAAGACGCTATCTGGAGGGCTACGAGTGGGGGCAATAATCAGGGAGGGCTACGAGTGGGGGCAATGATCAGGGAGGGCTACGAGTGGGGGCAATGATCAGGGAGGGCTACGAGTGGGGGCAATGATCAGGGAGGGCTACGAGTGGGGGCAATGATCAGGGAGGGCTACGAGTTGGGGCAATGATCAGGGAGGGCTACGAGTGGGGGGAGGGGAAGATCACACACAATTTCTTCCGCGACAGGGGTCCGTGGTAGTGCGCGGTAAGGAAAGAGATAAAAGGCTGTCTCTTGTTCAGGTATTATTTTACACTACTCAATTAATTTGCTGATAATATGCATTAACTACGAAGATGTCTAGACATGTAAGACATGCTGTTTTTGGGGCGAAAATGAACTACAGACCGCGGCTTACTTCCGGGTGCCCTTACGCCTTGTGTGCGGTGATTCGGTTTGACCTAGTTTTACCTTTTATTCGCTTTATGGATTATGGGTGCTGTCGCTATGCCTCGCTTGATGGGCTATTGTGAAAATTAGGATTTTTTTCATACCTTCCTTGATTATACATAAGGGTTTTCCATTTCCGGTAATGGGGAAACAAGCTCTCGTGTTTTTTCTTTGTAGTCAAATCCTTATCAAGGACATTACAACCCCTGGGCGTGCGCTGTAAGCTGATTGTTGGCCAAAACTATTATCTTTCATCCAGTGTATGAAAAGAGGTTGCAATTTTAGTTTACATTTTTTGAGCCGCCTGACGTCAAGTTCCGCCGGAATTTCTTGGCCTTACTTTATATCCTCTCCTTTCCGACAAGATCCTTCTGTCCGCATTTCTGTAACGGCGCCCAGCTGTTCATCCAGGTCCTGCTGAGACAACTTAGTGGAGGACCAGTAACAACCCAGGGGACTATGTTCCCGGGGCGCTTGCTCTCTTCTTTTTTTCAGTATTGAATAAACCTCAGACATACATATGTACAGCGAGGAACCAGAAGAGCCAGTGTGTATCCAGCTGGGCCTGCAGGGTCACACTACCGCTCTACGCTGAACACCGGTTTAAAGGGTACCCGAGCCCAACTGCCCGCATGTGCCAAAACTAATAATTCTGTGAAGTCCTTGAAAACAAATAACATTCCACATTCAGATCTTCCACATTCAGATCTTCCACAATTTATAAATATTGCTGTACATAACCATTTTAACATAACCTATGATATTTTTGACTCCACTCTTGTTCAAATGTAGTTTACATACCCAGGCCCTGAACAAAGTAGTAAAAACAAAACTAAGTAAAGGCAATTGTGATTTATTTTTCTACAGTCTACAGACACCATTGCTGATAAGAACATGTCGAGATCAAAGAGCATTTGAGGACCGTGCGGCATTATGATCATGAATAAGCTTCTTCATGATTCTGGCTTGTTCGAGGAAGGTGTTTCCTTTCCTGGTGTCCCCTGTCTTACACCAGGCGGTGCCCAGTGCAGAGAGAATATTTGCAGTGAGGGCATGTGCAGCGTTCCTTCCATAGACACGTCTGCTCATATCCAATGCATCTTCATACAACTGTATGGATTTGCTGTGATCTCCGAGGTTCCCCCATGACTTGCCTAAATTTACTAGTAATGCTGCAATGTCTGGATGTGCCCCGGTCGGTCCATGGATGGCCCTGTGCATTTTCAGGGTCTGTTCATAGGTGTCGATAGCTTTTTTGTGCTCACCTAAGGAACCCCATGCTTCACCGATATTGTTGAGCATTGCAGCAATATCAGGATGTGCCGCATCCTTTCCATAGATTAGTCTATCCAACCTGAGACCTCTCTCGTAGTAGTCGATGGCTTTCCTATGTTCTCCAAGCAGAGCCCAACTTCCACCTAGGTTATTTAGTGATCCAGCAATGTCAGGATGCACCGCATCTTCTCCATGCACAATTTGATGTATCTTCAGTGCTTCATCGAACAAGGTGATGGCTTTCCGAATGTCACCAAGACACGTCCAGGCTTTTCCCATATTACTGAGTGATTTTGCAATGTGTGGCGCTGCAATCTTTTCAGGCATAAGCTTCTGCACTTTCAGGGCCTGTTCATAGAAACTGATTGCTTTCCTGTGGTCCCCCAGACTATTCCAAGCTGCCCCAAGGTTGTTGACACAACTCATAATGTCTAGATTTGACGAGTCGGAAATGCGCTTTCGTATGTCGAGTGCCTTCTCGAAGAAACTAATAGCTCTTCGGTAATCACCGAGTGAAAAGTAAGTATGGCCAAGGCTGTTGAATGTATTTGCATTATTTCCATGAACGGCATTGTGCCCAAATGTGAGTTCATCCATCCTGAGACACTTTTCATGAAGGTCAATTGATTTCCTGTAGTGGCCAACTTCTCTATAAGCATTCCCCAGGTCGTAAAGCGAGTTCGCAATGTCATCATGAACTGCGTCCTGACCATGGATCAACTTGAACATGTGCAGCCCCTGTGTGAAGAAGGTAATTGCTTTATTGTAGTCACCCAGGTCTCTCCAGGCCTTCCCTAGCTCGTTGAGTGTGTCTGCAATGTCTGGATGTATAGATTCATGTCCGTAAGTACGTTTGAACATCTTCAGCGCCTCTTCGTAGAAAGAGATTGCTTTCCGTGTCTCGACTAGATTCCTCCAAGTCACACCAAGGTTCTTCAGTGATAAGGCAACGTGTGCATGTGCTGCATCTTCCCCGAAGAAGCGTTTTCCCATTGCTAGTGCTTCCTCATAGAAACCAAGTGCTTTTTCGTAATTGCCAAGAAGCTTCCAGGAATTGCCTATATTTTGTAGTATAGCAGCAATGTCTGGATGGTTAGAATTGCACCCGTAGGTCAGTCTTTTTACGTCCAATGCCTTTTGCAAGAAGCTTATTGCCTTTTCTTGGTCACCCAAGGCGCTCCAAGCCGAGCCAAGTGTGTTTAATGAAACGGCGATATTTGGATGTACGCCATGTCTATGTCGACGTCTTTCCATCTCCAAGGACACATGGCTGTACTGTATCGCTTTCTTAAGATGACCCAGACGATAAGAAACATTTGCAAGTAATCTTACTATCTCTTCGTACTCTTCTGTCTTGTTTGCTTGCGCGTCTTCAAGTGCATTTTCCAACTCCCGTTGGGCACTCTTGAAATTACACATTTCTATCTGCATCACTCCCTTTACACGTGGTGACGCGTCAAATATGGTCGTTTCCAGAAACATTGCCTTCTGTTGTTCGTTGGGCTTCAGCGCGATTTTTCGAAGAGGTTCTGCCGAGTAGTAGTACCTGAACAACATGCTTCGGGTGGGAATGTAGAAGACTGAATCAAGGGCACCACTACTGACTGAACTTTCCGTATCAACACGTTGCAGAGCTGAAACGTTTTCCCTCTGACTGCCATTGGCAAGATAGGTTCTCAGTCTCAGTTCTGCTGAGATTCCGACCAAGACTGCAAGGTGATGGGCGCGTTTTCTTCACTCACGAGGTTTTCGTTTTTCAATTGTTCTACTGTAGTCCACATACTAGTCGTCTGTATGCCACAGAAGAAAGCGTACTAAGTAGTTCTGAATGACCATGGCAGGGAAGCGATATATTTCTTTCTTTACACTTAAAAGCTGTGCACTTAGCTGTTGTGAGCCGAATTCTCGGATGTTTGTCGTGATATGACCAATGTCTACATTACCATCTGGGTCTACGTGATGAGTGGTCTGGGCCATGATGTTCATATACTCTTCGACTAAAGCCATGTCGCCAGCCATGTGGCACGCGCTTCGCAGGATGCGAGCTAAGTGATAGCCCTCTGCTACAGCGATGTCCACCTCTTGAAACTTCGCCATGTTACCAGGGGTTTGAATTAGCTCCAATGGAGGCTTGTCTTTCGTGCGCGGTCTGCCGAATGGCGTTTTGCTTGCCCACGGCATCGACCCATCGAAGGCGAATCCGCGTGTCGTAATGGAGTCATAGATCAGCTACTTTTACGATCACCGGAGTAGAAATCGTTGAGAGATTTTATTCCCATTGCAGGTAGGATAGTTTCGACCAGGTTAATGATCTTTAGATGTAAGTAGTGTGTTAGGTTACGGAAATATTGTTTATTATGTTCAGAGTCTGCCTCTTCCTCGAGCAGAATCGCAAACTCTAGATCGGAGAATGGGGTGACTAGTTCTGTTGCTTGTGAGCCCAAGCCAATGAAGGCATACCTACATGGCGGTGGGCCAATGCGACCAATGCACTCAGAAATAAGTCTATCCACAAATGTCTGTCTGTCATGTGTTATTTCTTGGAAGAGCTCCATCACTGCGGTAGCTCTTGCCGTCTCGAGATTCCTCACTTCAGGGTCATTTTGATCATGTGTGTAGGGATTGTAGCGTTGGTCAATAGTTTCCAGTCTTTCCGTAACTTTTCCCCTCGTTTCCCTCATCTCGTTCTTGTGGCCCATATCTACGTCATACTGATCTATTTCGCAAGCAACGCCCCCTACATGCCGTAGAAAGAACTGTTCGGTCTGCTTGAGGGCTTGGGCGAGCATGTCTCTAAAACCACCCGCCTCAGACCTGGCCATTGCCGCGTTGTAGAGAGCAGCAGCTTTGGTGAAGTCTCCCCCGTCTTCGGTTCTCTTCCCCCGCTGGATGTAGACGTCTCCCAACTTGTGCAGACAGTGTGCCTCTGCACCTGGTTGCGTCGGTTTTGTTTCTGTGAGGACAATACAACGGGCTCAAATTATGCTGCAAAGCTCTGCTCATGAGGCGCACACAAGTAGTGAAGGATACATTCTTCAAGGTAAATACATTTAGTTGGCATTTAATGGTTACGTGACTGACTACACACGAATCCAACCATTGTTAATGCGAAGACATTCTTCTTGTATTACCGACAGCAGAGGTACATCAGTATATAGCCAATAACGTTATTATAATCATGTGAGTATTATAACTTACGATGGACAAGTTTCAGTGCTGACGCAAAGTGCTGCTCCGCCATGTCCAGATCTCCAGTTTGTAGGGCACGACCGCCTTGCTGCAGATGGACCCTGTATGATCTGCACAAAAACACAAAACATAAAATTTTAACTGATACCGCAAGTGATAGAGTTTAATTTGTAATATGTTGATTATGTCTATTTAAGACATTTACATTTGTCCTTTAAATATTGTGCACCTGCCTATCAAGTGACAGTTACATGTACTTAGAGTTTGAGACAATGAATAAAAGACAATCATATAGTTTGAGACAATGTATAAGGAACCTATAGGTTGAGCAAAAACAACAATAAAGGACATGGTTGGGCTACACCACTCACCTCCATACATCTGTGTTGCTGTCTTGTTTGACGTCTGGTTTGGTATTTTTCCTAACAGCCTGCTTCTCACCTCCCGGACGTGATATACGCCTTCTAGCCAAGCGCTACAAAAAATCAGAGTAGGAACTTAGTTTCAGTTGAATAACCGGCTACAACGTT
>NW_017804131.1:1591397-1592398 GCF_001625305.1 Branchiostoma belcheri
CTGTTTTTATTTTTATTGTTTTTTCGCCCTGTCGCTTCATATTTTTTCTGAAAAAATCCGAGAACCAACAAATTAAATTGGTGTGGCCTAATTACTGCATTTAAAAGATTTCTGAAGGGTCACTTTGCAATAACCCAGATGAATATCGCATGTGCCGATTTGGATGGATATGATTTAACTTGCTCTGCTGCATTGGTTTTTAATTGAGCTATTTTTACGCGATTTTTTAAAATATTTTTTAGTAGAAGACCAGTAGTCGAAGTATTTTAGTACTAGGGACGTTTTAAAGTTTAGATTAGCCGAAGAACTACCTTTTTAAAGATTCTAGAGCCCTTTTTGTGTCGCGCCACGAGACAGCGCCTCGGGCGCCATATTGGATTTCCGCTCAAGGCCCTTTTCCACTGGCAGGAAAGCCCAGAAGGATACTCATCGAAAATCCAAGGGGGAGATAGCTACAGTCTGGTCGTGAGAGCAAAGGGGGTAATCCCTGAAGAAGGTACCTAGGCAGCAAGTGGATAGAAACAGCCTCGGTGGACGCACCGGCGGGGAGCGATACAGAGCCCGATTCAAAACACTGAAGCACCGCCACGAGGGAGAAACAGTGCAAAAATGGAGAAAAAAACAGCAAAGAAGGGGGGAGGAGCAAGAAACCCTAGCGAAAGACTTGAAAAGCTTGGCAGCAAATCAAACAATACTGGGGAGGGAGCAAAGCAACAAGGTGGTAGTAACGACAGCAAACCCGCCCAGCAGATGCACAAGGACCAAGAAGACCCATGGGTATGTAAACTCTGTGACACTGCTTTTTTCGATGCAGACAGTAAGGTGTTACAATGTGAGAGATGCGAATTGTACTTCTGTGCAAAATGTATTGGCATGAACAACCACCAGTATAGTGCAGCAAGCAGAGATGACATGATCTGGGCATGTGAGGGTTGTATGCCAAACCTCCGGTCCATGATAAAATTGTTTGGCCCAAGTAGTGCAACCATTGTTAGCAAACT
>NW_017804131.1:1592418-1632120 GCF_001625305.1 Branchiostoma belcheri
CCTGGCATTATGTCACGTGACAACCTCGTCAAGTTGTAAAAGGCAAGTCTTGTTATCATCAGTAACCACTCTACTCTTTGCAATGTTTCAACTTGAATCACTTCCTGAATTTCTGAATCAAATCTATTTCTTGTAAATCAAACGTTGCACCCCTAGTGGACCTTAGTCAAAATGGAGTAGCCCGTGGTATGAGGGACACAGACATAACGGTCAATGCTACGTTGCGCATGACGTAATTGAATCGGCCACTTGCTATGAGGCACGTTTAGATATATCTTTTCAATGATGACATTAAACTGTACATGTACCAGCTCACCTTCCTGACAAATTCTCGAACCTTCTCGGTGTACCTCACACGATGTAGTAGAGTTTGCCTGTCACATGGCGTCGAGCACTTTGTTAGCGCAGCATAGTAGAACGCAAAGGCCTTGGACAGCTTCGACACTTCCGTACAGCTCTTTCCTTCAACAAGGTACGAGTCCCCAAGTGTTTTCAGAACCTCTACTTCCAGATAAGGATCTCTGTTCGACACAGCGTCCACCAACACTTGGGCATAACGCTGTCTTAGTGAACGCACGCTAGTTGAAGTTCTTCGGACGGCTGCGTCCACTTCTTGACATATTTCTGTTACCCTTAAGGTATTGTTTTCTGAAACAGGGCGATTGGAAGTCTTGATTTGGCTCTCACTGCGTTCGGTGCTTCCTACTAGAGATGCTTTGCGTAGAAACGTACCTTTGATTTTACCCATATACCGTAACCGATCAGAGATGGCCTCTGTTATGTCCGTATCTGCACATCTCATAATACAGGCAGTGTACATGGCAGCGGCCTTGTCGAAGTCGTCCTCACTCTTCGTGCGTTTTCCTCTCTCAAGGTACAGGTCACCAAGACACTTGAGTGCCTCCGCCTCTATCCTAGTGTCCATGTCTGCAATAGCGCGCACAAGGGCCTCTCCGTAGCCACGTTCGGGGCTGCAGTTGTTCTGTAGACGTAAATTTAGCTGCCGCAGTTTACCTGCTAGACTCGCCATTGTTGTCGCAGTATGGCACTACCCTGTGAACACCTGCCACCCCTCAGACGTTCTCGTACTAGTATTTTGCACACAAACCACCTGCTATGTAGTTGCTAATGCTCCACAGACATGTCGTAGGATGGCAACATTTACTGTATGCGACATAAAATCCTACAAGTCCCACTGATAGTTAGTGAGAAACGTGGCGGTCGAAACAAGGTGTGTTCACAGGTAGTTCAGAACACTTCCGGGTTTGCCTTTGTCCGTAGGCCGTGTGGCATTCTGGGTAATAGTAATGAGGTATTTGGGGCTATTCCATTTAAACTTTGGGACTGAGAGACTGTTTTCACACTTGCATCTACATAAAACATAATGCTTGCAAATTGTCATTGTCGTTTCTTTCAAGTGAACGGTGAAGTAGCACTGAGGTTCATGTCATCCGTCTGTGAAAACAATTCACTATCTTGTGCAGCGGGCATTGAAAGACTTGAAATAAGAAATTCACACACAAAAAACCTTGTCTGAACTAATAGGACAGGTATCAATGGGACTTGGTCGAGCCTGTGTTAATGTTGACAGTAACGTTACGTGCCTGTGTATCCCTGGACAACCTGGAGTTTTCAGGTAGCTTCAACAAGAATATCAGGTGTCATTTCCTTGTGGCACAGCAGTGAGAACAGTACTTCATTGGGGATAGTCACACCTTAATCTTAGAAGAGCACCAATAACTATAATATCATGGGTGTAAAAGTAGTACTGATTTTAACCCTCGGCGCAATTGTGTCTGGGCAGCAGACAGTTTGGCCCAGGACTCAGGACGGCCCTGAAGTTCAAGTCCAAAACTATCCGGACAAACTGAAAAAGGATGAGGCAGAAGCCCGCCAGGTTGGTCACAAGCTCTCAATTATCGATTCACAAACATTCATGTTCTTTCTTTGCTGTTGCGCTAGAGCAGCTTTCATAAAATATAAGTTAGGTAGAAAGTTTAGAGTCTCTACAATGGAACTGGTTGAGAATGACCCTGGAATTTACCCATCATTACATGAGCTGGGCGACCCATCGTTTTTTTTTTGGTCAGAAGTTCATCGCCAGTGTAATGATTGCTTGTCCTTGTAGGTGGACCAACTCCGGGAGCACCTTGCTCAGCTGCAGGAAAAAATTGACTTCCTTCAGACAAATGGGACTAAACAGGTGCAGTCTATGGTTTTTTTTATATTTGGTTTACTCCTGTGATCTTTTGTTGTTGCCAAAACATGACATGCTTCATTGCATCAGATGTAACCCTTCCCTTGTAAACCCTTAATCTGGGACAAATAAAATGATCATATCTGGCGTATACATTCCAGGACATTTTCATTGCTGAGATGCAGGAGCAAGTCAGGAACCTGACGACAAAACTCTCGCTCTTGAAACAAGGTGAGTGCTATATTAGTGTTTGCAAAGAAACTGGACCCAGCAGTTCTCCCACCATGAGTGGGAACATGAGAAACTCTGACATATTGAGGACAATAAAAAGCAGAACTTTCAGAAAGCAGAAATTCAGTCGGCGGACTGTGAAAAACTTCCTGTTGTTTTACTACTACAAATGAACCATTCATTCATTCAGTCATTGTCAAAACAGACAATTCCTGACCTGAATGTGCTGCAATAGTTAATCTGTTGGCTCATTTTTATGTTCAGCATTTAACAATTTGCACAATTTGGAAACAGCAATTTTCAACTTTCAAAGAACAATGACTGCACGAGTATTGTTTTACCATTTTGAGAGTTGGTATGAAATGAGAGTGTACATGTGCATTGAATGGAGTATATTTCCATTTGGCAGCCAGCTCTGTGACCTATCCTGAGCCAAGTGAGAGGCTCACCTGTCCCAGTGGTTATGAACAGTTCAAGAACTTGTGCTTCAATTTCTCTTCTGACATGAAGACATACAGCGAGGCCAGGTCAACCTGTCAGGCTGCTGGTGGTCATCTCGCTGTTCCTCGGGAAGAGGAAATACATGCCTTTGTGACAAGCTTTCTGTACACAAAGTACCTGTCCTCCAGTAGCTCTGATCCACAGATCTATTTTGGGCTGACAGACCAGAAAGTTAAGGGGATCTGGATGTGGGATGATGGGTCAAAGCTCTCTGGGTGGTCCAACTGGTATCCAGGGGAACCTCATGATCTAAGTGGTACTGAAAGGTGCGCTGAGTGGAGGCTAGCAATATTTGGGGATTTCTGGATTGATGATGAGTGCGATCTCAAAAACTATTATGTGTGTGAAGTGTCTGCGACTGCTCCCTAGCCAGGACATGCAAAGTGCACTGGTCATGAATACAAAATTGTACAATGCCAGTCGCTAACAGCTGACTTTTGGTGTAACTTGTCCTAAAACAGCATATGTGCATAACTGCATGTCCAGTAGGGAGAAGTTTGAAAACAACTTTGTGAATCATTGAGTTGGACATGATATAATTTGGAAACAGTTTTGTCATTCTTAAAGCAACTAATCAGGAAATACACTCAGCTTAACAGGTATCCGATTTACTTTGCATGTGCATGTCCAGTCGAGAGAAGTTTAAAGGAACTTTGTGACAGTGAAGTTGGACATCTATAATTAGAAACTGTATTGCCATTCTTCAACCAACTAATCAGGAAATACATATACTCAGCTTAACACATATCAGATTTACTTTGCATGTGCATGTCCAGTCTGGAGAAGTTTTAAAAGAACTTTGTGAACCATTAAGTTGAACATGATATAATTAGAAACAGTATTGTCATTCTTAAAGCAAGTAATCAGGAAATACATGTACTCAGCTTAACAGGTATCTCACAGAACAGTACTAGTGGATAACAAATTGGTTACAGTAGGACACAGTATAGGGGGGGCTCTTTTCTACCTAGGTCAATCAGGGATTGGAATCACCTGCAGAAGGAGACTGTAGAGGCCGCGACAGTGGAGGCGTTTGTGTCGCGAGCGGCCGCAGAGCAGTCTTAGACCTACTTTTACAGCCTTCTTGGTGACGACTCGGCATGGACAATGGACGACGATTTATGGACAACCCTTAAAGTCAGTATTACATGATTGCACAGACTCCTGCGCAAAACGCGCTCTCTCCCAAGAAGCCAAAATATTCGTCGTAACGAATGTGGGCTTACACCGGAAGAAGAAGAAGGTTAATGTGCTGTTACATAACAACAATAGATATTTCCAGTAAGTCATGATGAGATGGAGCAAAGTATACATAAAACCTATAACAATGTGCTGTAAAGCACTAAAAGTCCAAGTCTGGTACAGCAGGACTGTCTCCTGTGACCCTTGTCCCTACTTGGCCCTTCCCCTTCCTACATGCACATGGTGTATTCTTATCTTGGCCACACAAAACAGACTTCACCCCTATTGTACTGGCACTTGTTTCCCTCTGTACATCACTATTACAACTACAAGAGTCTCCACCTGCCCCTACAGTATAGCTTGCTCCAAGTTCTTCCTGTTTTGCTATGGAGTCTGTGAGCCTGTTGTCTTCCTTGCTTTGTGAACTGAGTCTGTTATCTTTGTTACACCCTGGAGTATCACTAACAGCAGCATATGGACGGCTTCTACATGAACATGACTGGCATCCCTCTTTGCGCTGAGACCCAGGGGCAGTGGTTGTGTCGGGTGTATTGGTGAGCCCGAGTGCCAGTCTTGCCTTGTGTGGTTTCCCTATCCCCAGCTTGGGAAGCCCCTTGTTCAAACCTTCTAACAACACACAGGCCTTGCACAACTCATTGCTGGATATGTAGCCACACCTGAAATTCAGAAGGAAATATTTTGATATAATACTATAATTGTATGATATGCTAAAAACAGTTACTCAAGCAACTGGATATGATTTTGGGCCTTTTCCAAAACAATAAACCTTCCAAAACCTCCACAGATGTATCATGGTATGAGTTTAACTGGCAAAAAACAAAAACAAAAAAAAACATGTGGGTTTAGAGCTTATAAATTTAAGAATGTCAACAAACTGAAAACAAGAGGCAAAGCTTCTAGAATCTTAGCCAACTCATCCATGCCAGTAACACTGTTACACTTGAGCAATGCATCAAGATTCCCCTTTCCATACACTGATTATTAGTGCCACTTTACAGATCAGAATGGAACTGCAGTACAATGTCCTGCATACCTTGCACAAGTACCCTGTGTTGGCATTTTCACATCCTTCTTGACACTAACAGACATACACTCTCCTGAGTGGATGATGTCTATAATAGAAGTGGACCTGATAGACTCTAGGTCCTTTAAGTAGGTTCTAGCATGTCCTCTGTAGGCATTGGGTGAGTAGATACACTCTGTGGAGAAGTAGTCAAGCTTCTTGAAGTATGCATACCTGCAAAGACAAGATTAAGGAAGTTTTCTAATTGATAAAAGTAATGATTGAAATAGTAGAAATGCTTCTAGTGATGTCAATATGGACATATATACTATTAAACAGATGTATGCTATATATGCTCTGAATGTGTGGTCTATTGTGTCATTTACCCAGTAGTGGAACAAAAGTAAAGTACCGGTACATGTAATTCCATTAAACTTTAGTACAAGAAGAGGAATAAAATAATAAGACTTACATGACAATTTCCTTCTCGTAGGTATATTTGAAAGGTTTACACCTCGGGATAGCTCCCTCTGTGCCTGTGACAATGGCTGTGCACCTCTGGAGTCTGGCAATATCCCCCCGCAGTACTAGAACAAAACATATGATCATGAACAACTCAGTAAAATAGTTCTGACTGACACGTTTCAAACACATATTCAATGAGGTTTGTTTGTTCCGCATAACCGGTAAACCGCCTTTTTTTAGGCGTACCACACCTTTTTTGTACATGTAAGTACAAGCTGCATAAGACCAGACTGTAAGGTTTGAACCACTTACACCTGGGAGGTCCCCTACTGTTTTCAAAAAGTACGGAATGGGGTGTGATTCTCCCAAACATGAAACCTCCATTTAATGTCCTATCCAAGGGGCATCCCTAACTGAAGCTAGGTAGTCATTTATACCTGAGTGAAGTGAGGAAAGTTCTGTTAAGTGCCTTTCCCAAGGGTACAAGTGGCATCGGGCAGGATTCAAATCCGGGACCACTTGAGGCTGAGCTGAACATTCTACCGTTACACCATACTATCCCACATGTTAGATGAGTCATATTTCTACAACATACAAAACCTCCTAAATACTATCAAGAACTTCACAAGCAACAAGGCAAGAAATACTCAAAACATCCATAGACTGACCATTCATAATGACGGTTTCTGCCACATCATCAGCGTTGTGGCCGGTGACGATTTTGTTGACCCCCAGCATCATGGCGCCTCGGTCCAGCGCCTGCCGACGGAACACGCCGCAGAACGTGCAGTTGTTCTTCAGTCCGATCTGTCGCACAATCTCATCCATCGTCCAGCCATACAGCTCCTGTGGTTAAGAAATGTTTGACATCTTTGTCAGTATAACTTTGACTCAGTTCCTGTATTTTGGATGATTCCACAACTCAGTGCCTGTATTTTGTAGCCTGGAATCCATCCATGAACGCTTTGTCTCTGTTCCGTTCCTCCGCTCTGTGAATGCAGAGCAGAGGAACGGAGCGGAGACAAACTTTCACGGATGGATTCCAGGCTATGTATTTTGGATGATTCCATTTGAAAGATAGATCATTAAATGTTGATAGTTTTCTCCAGAATAAAAAGAAGCATGGAAGAAAGGGGACTGAGAGATTCACGAGAACCAAAAGATACAGGCAACTTAACAGATATCAAAGGGGACAGAGTAAAAAAAGATGTGTTTTGGCTGGCCCCTGTAAGTTTTAATGGAATGGCCCTTAGCTGTGTGTGTCACTGTACCCTTGAACTTCCTGACCTTGTATGACACGACCTTCAGCGGCAGCTCATACTGCTGCTGGTTCCTCTTCACCGTCTCCAAGGAGTCGTCACGGTAACCGGTGATGCCCTCGTCCACGGACAGCAGGATGAGGTTCAGGCCGTAGTCATGGCGATGGTTGAGAAGTTTCATCAGGTGGGCCAGGACTGTGGAGTCCTTCCCTCCGGAGGCTGCTATGGCAACCGTTTCTCCCCTGAAGTGGAAATTATTGTACCAAGCAGTAAGTACCTTATGGCAGCATATAAGAGAAACTAGAAATAGAACTTTACATGTATTATAATGTAAATTATAATAGATTATTGCTATCATGAGCCCTTGTACTTGTAGAATGGAACTTTTTTCATCATCAGATACGGTAGGATCCTTCATAGCAAATTTATGATATTCTAAATAATAGCTTTAAAGGTAAGATCGATACTATGCAAAAGTACCGAAGTAACGGGCTCCTTTCTCAGCACTCGGTATACAGAGGTGAGGCGGCTTCCGTCCTAGATCTCCAGTGCCGAGGGTACGTCAACACTTGGTGTCCAGTGTCGGCGGCTTCAGCACTGGAAACTCTAAATCGGCAAATCAAACCTTGCCTTTAGAAAGGGTACCGAGATGCCGCCTTTGAACTCTAACACTTATATTTTCGAGATCGTACCGCCCGGGAAGCAAATTATAATCGGGACGACAAGGTGATCGGCAGGACAATACTGCAAGGCTCAGATCCTCACATTTTTACAGACATAGACTTGGCCTGCGATACTGTACTGTACGCCGCGCGGCCGACGTAAGCACCAGAGGCCCAGTGCCGAAATGATTTGAGAACTCGGCTTCCAGCACCAAGAGTCACCGAGCACTGGAACGATCCAGTGAGGAACCCGTTACTTAGGGACTTCGGCACTTGCTATCCAGTGGTGAACGGCCTCCGATCACTGGTAGCGAGTGCCGAGTGGAATTCAGCACTGGCTATCCAGTGGTGAACGGCCTCCGAGCGCTGGCTATCCAGTGGTGAACGGAATCCGAGCGCTGGCACCCGAGTGCTGAGTGGAAGTTAGCACCGGAAAACGAGTGCCGAGTCAAGATTCAGCTCTGGAATTCCAGTCCCTGACGGTGTTTCAGCACTGGAACAAAGCCGTTTCTGCACTAGAATTCCAGTGCGGAGTTTCCTTCCGCACAGGGCCCCGAGTGCCGACGCCACTTTCCCCGCGAGTTCCGCACTGGGCGGCCAGTGAGGAACCCGTTACTTCGGTACATCTACATCTACATCTATGAGTTTCTGAACAACACCCTCATGGGGCCTCACGTTCAGTTGCACGGCATATGCGGCCTGGTGGGGTGCTGGTGCTCATAAAACAAGAAAAAAAAATCAACATAACGAACAAGCAAGAAAAATAAATTTGTGCAGTGACTATATACATGGCCGCAAAGTGATTCCTGATTATAGCTGGGAGCTGGGGAGGCCCATGTGCTGGGCCAGCCCCAACTTAAAGCTGTCAACTGATGGTGATGTGACTAAGTGCGAGGGTAGAATGTTCCACTCACCGACCGTTCTTACCCAAGGTACCCTTGCCGATACTATCGAAGGGCATATAATAATAGGGATAGCTAGATTTGCTCCTTGCATTACGCAATCTCCTAACCAAGTTATGTCATGCCCCCCCTCCCCCATAATTTCTAACCCCTTTCTTTCGACTGAGTTTCTCTTACCTTTTGAAAAGACTGGCAGAAGTGATCGTTTGGTGAACCTCTGCTTCAAACACCGTGAAGAAACACTCCTTACAGAGCGCTCCGCCCGTCTTGGGCCGCTTGAGCATCGCTCTTTTCTCGCACAGACCACAAGATATCGGCATGGCTGACTTCCTGAGGCTTTTAGTTTTACAGCTAATGGGAGGGTGAAGATAGGGTATTTGATGCTCCGTAAAATTGGCTAAAACGGAGCAAACTCTCTGAAGAAAATCACAGAGACACCTGAAAGCATATCTAAAATTTTGAGTCGTAGGAATAGAATAATTATTTCAAGCTCTCTGAGCCAGATTTGTACTATAATTAACCATCACATGTCCTAAACTCTTAGTATACCCTCGAACCTGACGTCATCATTGACCAAACAGAAAATAACAAGTGCATGATTCAGAACATTATACTCTCGTATATTTAGATGGGTGATGTGAGTAGAGTCAGAAAAAAACATTAATTTTTCTTTGCGGTAAAATATCATAGTGTTTATTCAACACAACTTTTAAGTAGTTACTTGATAGTATATACTACATTCTTTTTATATGGATATCATAGCCTTCGAATCTACGGTCACATAACTGAAGCTATTGTCAGTTGTAGCCATATTGGGTTGATGAAAATGGGCAGGGTATCGCTGTCCAAAATCATAGCAAATTGTCATTATTTTGTCCCACACAACGCAGGAAGAGGATAATAAATCATTAAGATGTTGCGGCTAGCTTCAGGGACCTTCAGGTAAGCTGAAAAGACACCATCGGTTTATAAGTATCTGTGAATAAGACGTTGAATGTCGATACTTTATTTGCCCTTCGCTGCATCGCGCATCGGAAATCATCTGAAAAACGTTTCATCATAAATTTCACGTTACATCATGTCTCTCAGTCTGTCACTGTTACGAATAGTACATCAAGTGATTGACACTTATTCTGTAGGATTATCATACACTCTCACGATCAAAATTTCTGTTTACGTATACATACGGCCACATGATATGGCCATGGGGGAGGGCGGGTGAATTTAGTTCGTTGACCTACATACAATGTGATCATAATTTTTTTTTTCAACAAATGAAGCACGATGTGCCCACTATTGTCTTAGACTTTGGTAGAGTTGACAAAGAAGTCTGCAGATACCATAACTTGTTACAAATTCACTGCACTACCAAGGACATTATACAACTACACTGTATGTACTGTATGTGTTAAAGTTAGATGAAATTTAAACCATGTTTTTGCTGATAAAAATATGATATTAACCTTTAAGATGATGACTTTGGTAGACCTCATAAAACATCATTACAGTTTTTAAAGTATGTCATTATTATTATTCCCAAGTGTGAATTGCAGTGTTCCTTTCTACTGTGTTAGTCTGTGTACATGTTGTTTCATCACATGGCTTAGTAATGATATAGTGTCCTCAAAGAAACATTGATAATCTATATGGTAACATTTTATCTCTGTTTACAGTCCCAGTTGCAGGTACTGTGTAGAGAAGCTTACATCACGACATGCATCCCAAAGATTGTCTCAGAAGCCCCTCCTACCAACCAACTCCAGAACTGCATCTTCATTACTTCAATCAACCCATCTGAACAGACATCACACTCAACTCCTCTGTCAATACTCCACATTAGCGAGACCCAACTTGAGAAATTTCATGACTCCCACCAGCCGTATTGTCCAATCACAACAAAGAAACATGAGTGTTTTGAGTAAGCTACGTCCGCTGTTGAAAATTCGCTACTGGATTCTTGGAGCAGGCATTGGAGGTGGATACAGTGCAAAAGTGGTGAGTAGTATTAAGCTTGTTACTGTCAGTATATCATGTAGGGGCATCGAGCTTTTAATGCTTCCAGGCTGTTTTGAAACATCTAAGAAAAATAAAAGCTTGAGGATGATTATGCCACCATTATAGCTTTGTTCTAGTTATTGTTACCCATAGCTGTACCAATATGCATGTGGAATCAAATTATGGTATTTTCATTCGTGAAATGAACAACCAGTAAATCTACTCTTTCTTCCTACAGACTTACGAATCATGGAAGGACAAGGTACCAGACATGAGCTGGCTGGGAGAGTACCTTCCTGATGCAGACACAGTCAGCAAGTTCATACCTAATGTAGACACGGACAAGTACAGAAAATTCCTGCTGAAACTGAAGAAGTCCATACCAGAGCTTCCAGAAACCCCAGACATAGCCTCGTTAAAGGGTTACCTCCCTGATGCAGACAAGATGAAGGACTGGTCACCTGATGTCACCATGGACGATTTCTCCTCTGTCTTCAATGAAGGTTAGTCATTGTTTGTGGAGTCTAAAATGTTTTATCTTCAGAAGCTTGTGCCATGCTTCCTACTATTTTTCTATCTTTGTCTGGGCTTTGTGTTTTGTGTTCTTGTCTTCAAGTGTCACTGTGTTCTCTTTCTGTGTCATGATTGGGCTGTAAATTCCATGTCATGCTCACTAAGAATCTTTCTGTTTGCTTTCTTTATCAGAAGAAGGTAAGACTGCTCCTTCTTTCTGTTGCTTCTGCTATACATCTTCTCTCTGTGATTTGCTCTTACCTCTGTTCTCATATTTTCACTTTCTGCTATTTGCCAATTTATGTTTTGTCTGCATTAGCCTCTCATACTTGTAAGTTGTAGGAGCAAGTTTTAAGATGTGTCAATATGTGTAAGTGTAGTTTGAGGGGTAAAAGAAAATGCTGTCATTAATTTTAAACCAAAGTTCTTACTCCAAACCTATTGAAATCACATGCCCTGTGTCCTTGCCTCCAACCGTTTTTGTTTTTCTTTGTTTTCTTACGACAATGTTTTGCTTGCCAGGAGTTGCCACAGTGACAGGTATATTCAGCGAAGTCAAACGCAGCCCAATTCCTCTTGGCTCAGTCCCTTTCATAGGTCTGTAACACTTTACATATTGTAATTATTCCACTAATTAGGTTAATAACCTCTTGTGCTTTTGTCTCTGCAACAACTGATAGAATATGTCAACAAAGTTGACTTCTACAAATGCATAAGTGTATACAAGTACGACTGCCTCTCTGAAAATTCACAGGTCTGCATTTTCTAACATCTAACTGACTTTCCATCAATTCAACTGATAACTTTACTTTTGAAGATTCTATATAATACATTGCTAATGGTGGTGTAGGTTGACATCTGATCAAGAGATACTCCATAAGACGATATCAGCTTTTTTTATGATGTCAAATCAAGAATATTTGTACCAGTAAAAGTAGAGGTGTCACACGGGCTATCCACTTGATTGGTCAATGGGACTGACCAATCAGGTTTCTTTAACATACAATCTACATACCTGATTGGTTACTAGTATGAGACTCTGGCCAATCTGGCCAATCACTCCATTGCCATAATATTTTATGTTTTGACTTCGCTGAAAGACTTTATTTGCAAGGATGCTCAAGGAATTAACAGTCTCTTCTCCAAACAAAAGAAGATTTTTGAATTACCACTGTTCACTTACACGTATTGCTGCATGGTAGATGTGTTAGGAAGTTCTTTCCTGTGATTGTCCCTAGTGCCATTCCTACACTGCTAACACTAGGAAACAACATGCCTCATAATGACAGTCCTCAAACTCAGACAGGTGATCTTGATCAAGGTAGACCATGTAGCACACAAGTGTTCATCATGACAATATGCACAGTTGTTCTCAATGTAGAGAAAGCTTCTATGTACAGTATAGCAATCCTATGCGTGTGTGTTCACAGACAACAGCATCACTACAGGAGTCATGACAGCCATGAAAGTCAATGCTGAGGGAAGTGAGGAGGAATCAGCAAAGAAGGTACAATAACCAAACGTCTTACAAACAAAATATTAAACTTTTTATCATAAGGTATATTTGAGATTGCCCATTGATAATTCCCATTGATACAGAATTGTCATTAGATATTACATGGTTGGGAGATGACAACTTGTCCTCAGATTTTTAGAATGATGAAGTGTTTGAATTAGTTGATTAACTACAAAATTTAATGTAGCTTATTCATGTTTTGTTCTTTGCAGATGTCTGACAAAGAAAGACTACAAAAGATACAAGAGGAGTTCCTTCAAGAGCAGGTTGGTTAAACTGTCATTCTAATTACATGTACCTATTCCTCATGTTGCCCATTGACTTGAAAATTGTGTTTCCAGTCACACCAACATGTCTTTGCTTGTTGTTCCACAGCTGAAGTACCAGAGACAGTTGGAACGTCTGGAAAAGGAGAACAAAGAGTTGAGAAAACAGATCATGTTGAAGGGGGATAAGGCAGTATACAAGAGAAGAACAAAGGTGGGTGAAAGATTGGTATTTCTCAAACTGTTCTACCTGTACTTTAAAGCATCCTTGCGCTTGTCAGGATTTGGTACAATTATTGAGTGAGTAAAATTGTAGCACAGCCAGGACTGTTTATCACCTTCGTAAAGCCTGTTTTTGCCTTTTTCAGAAATCCCTGATTGACATGTATTCAGAGGTGCTTGATGAACTGTCAGAGTACGATTCAAGTTACAACACACAGGATGAACTACCAAGGGTGAGTAGTATACTATGAGCTCTGTCAATCATGGTATGGAGGAGGGGTTACTGTACATTTCTATAGTGTATCCTTTTAAATATATCTCGTTCTACAAGTAGTGTCCAATGTGGTTAATGTACATTTTGTGTAAGGATGATAATTCTAAATTCATGTTCTTACTGTATTGTCCTCTCCCCCACCCAGGTTGTTGTAGTGGGTGACCAGAGTGCAGGGAAGACCAGTGTGTTAGAGATGGTGGCACAGGCCAGGATCTTCCCCAGGGGGGCGGGGGAGATGATGACCAGGGCACCGGTCAAGGTACGGGGTAATCAAATCTGTCACTTGCCATATTGTCGCTAACACATTGGAATCTTTTGACAGGATGGTACATGTATGTTCTGTTGTTTAGTTTTTCTGCACCCGTGTAAGCTGTACACAATAGACTATAGAGATTGGGTGGCAGAACTCTACATCAGAAGTACTTGGACTTAGGACTTGTTGCATAGACTGATGCTGAACTCCTAGCTAATGTTCAGTTCTGTTGTGATTCCATTGTGTGGGAGAAGGTTAAACTATCTCATGTTTTAGAGTTTGATATAAAGAGCTTACTGTGACATAATTTTCCTCCCCCAGGTGACACTGAGTGAAGGTCCCCACCACATAGCCATGTTCAAGGACAGTGACAGGGAATTTGACCTTACCAAAGAATCTGAGGTATGTAGTTTTTCTTTTGTTTCTAGCTCTAGGATTAGATAAGGGTTAATTATTTTACAGTTAGCTCTAACCAGATGGCACAGACGACATAAGAGCCATCAGGACTTCTGTAAATGCATTAAGGTACTTTGGCATGTATGAGATCTCAACTGTGCTGTTAATGTTTTATTTCAGCTGGAAGCTCTGCGGAGAGAAGTTGAGATCAGAATGAAAGCCAGTGTGAGGCCGGGACAGACTGTCAGCATGGAGGTAAAATGATCTCTTCATTTAAAAAAAAAATTTCCAATTAGGTTTTTTTATCATGTATGAGAGAGTTAAGATCTTGAATTACCTGAATACTGCACTCAGCATGTGCCATGTACATGTATTTCCAGACTATCTCCATGAGTGTGAAAGGACCAGGGTTACAGAGAATGGTGCTGGTAGATCTGCCTGGGATCATCAGTGTAAGTATAGAATTCAAGTTTTCTTCCTCTTGACTAGGGGTGGGTACCGGTTCAGTCGGACCGGTTTAGACCGGAACAACATTCAAGAACCGAGTCCAAAAAACCGAAACGTGAAAACCGGATGACCGGACCTGATGTACATTTCTGTAGATTGTACACACAACACACACATCTTAATGATGATCTTTAGATAATCTGGCCATGGCAGGTAAAAAAAAAATAACCCTGAATCATACTAGATCAGCCTAAATCCATGTTTATGCGTTCAAAAACAAGAAAAAAAATGTTTCCCGGTATTAATCTCTTGAAACACGGCGCTGAATATTGACGCAGAAACATTTCGTGCACGGCGAGCCCTCCCCCATATTGTGACGCAATCCCGCGTCACGTGTCGGCATTTCGCATCTCTGATTGGTTGTTGCGCAGCTGCTGGCAGCGTAGGGAGCGAGGCGGCAGACTTGAGCGAGCCGACGCGCATGTAAACAACTTTTCTTTGTCATTGTTCGATATCGCCGCTAAAATTCTATTTTGCACAACCACACATCGATATTCTAGTGAAGAAATGTATAGTTTCAAGAATCTTTGGGGAAAATATATGCTTCTATGCGGATTTTTAGCGTTTTCGACGTGATTTTGTCGTCACTTAACCCCGAAGTGTGGACCGCGGCGTGGCTAAATTTTTAGCGTATTTTACCCTGCGTTTTACCAATCAAAACAATAAACAACCCCCGCTAAGAGAACCCTGTAAGATTTTAGATCGCAGCAATTAAGTATTTGATCAAATTATTTGTGGATGTGCTGGCATTTCAGCCGTATTATTCATCGGGAAAAGCGGCCTCATGCAAGGCCGTGTCGTGTACACGAAGAAATTGTGTCTCGCTTGCCAAAATATGATATACTATACTACTGTACAATAATCAGGTCCGGTTCAGGTCCGGACCTGGACCTGATCCTCTGAACCTGATCCGGACCTGGACCTGAATTTTCTATACCGGTACCCACCCCTACTCTTGACACTTTTTATTTTCACACATTTTCATTAGCTTAGTATACAACAGGTCATGATTGAGTATTAATGAGTTGAACTAGTTTGATGCATGAATTACAGTCTACTTTTTCCCTCCACAGACTGAAACCCAAGGCATGGCCTCTGCCACCAAAGAGTCCATAAAAATGATGTGTGAACACTACATGTCCAACCCCAATGCCATCATCCTATGTATTCAAGGTAAGTGAAATAAAAACACTGCTAGCACTTGTGTAAACAAAATTTAGGGAGGTAATTTTCAAGGTTTAGAAACAACAAGGATGCATTGAAGAAAAACAAAAGCAAGCTGTGAAAGTGAAATTTTACAGATTTTTTTAAAAGCCTTTATCATGTTTACTTCTTTTGAAAACAACAAAAATTACATCTATTTATAAAATTTGTATTGAATTCATCACTTTTTTACTTTCGACAATGTCAATTGTCAGAAATGTGCATGATGATACAATGTCCAATGATATCTCCTCGCCAGATGGCTCGGTGGATGCAGAAAGGAGTAACGTGACTGACCTGGTCAGTCAGATGGACCCTCAGGGCAAACGCACCATCTTCGTACTGACCAAAGTGGACCTGGCCGAGAAGAACATTACCAACCCTCACAGAGTAAGACTTACAACATTTTACACTTTCTTTAAAAATAGATACTTTATTGTGCTTTCACTCGTAGATAATTTTATCAGGTTGGGGAATGATTGAAATGAATGTAGTAAAGTTCATTATTCACAAGCACTTGTTTAAGGAGAGCCAGTGTTTCAATGACTATTTTCATCATAGTAGAATATGTGCCCTGTTTTATCATTAATGAGTTTTTTTGTACATGCCTGATGCAAATTCATTGTCAGGAAGTTGGTTAATATGTTTTGTGCTTTTATGATCTATCGATTGAGAAGTACTAGTAAACAAGCTGTCAGGTGTCTGGCTCCATTGGAAATGTAACCCATTGTATAGCATGGTTCATATAGCATCAATGTTGTGATAATCCTCAACTTCCTGTTTTCTGTTTTTGCTACCACAGATAAAACAGATCCTGGAGGGTAAGCTGTTCCCCATGAAGGCCCTGGGGTACTTTGCCGTGGTAATGGGGCGGGGCAACAAGGATGACAGCATCGACACCATCCGGGGATACGAGGAGGAGTTCTTCCGCACGTCACAACTCTTCAGGTCAGGAAATCAGCTCTCTTCCAGAATTCTTTGGCTTTCTTAATCCTCCAAGTCCATCAGTGTCAATCCAGGACATGTAGACTTCTTAATGTTATTGACTTTTAAAGCCAAAAATCCTGAACAGCGTATGAAAAATCTAATATATGTGAGGAATATTTCCTTGCTTGAATCTTGCCCCTGAAGTGGCTAGCACTCAACATTGTAAATATTTTAGGACAGGTCTTTCACCACTTCCTTTCCTTGCGTTTATGTTAAACAGCAAGTTAAACCTGTTATTTTCCCCTCCAGGTCAGGTGTGTTGAAGGCCAGTCAGATGACCACCCAGAACCTGAGCTTCGCTGTGTCTGACTGTTTCTGGAAGATGGTCAAGGCATCGGTGGAACAGCAGGCTGACACGTACAAAGGTGTGGGGCACGGTTTTACTGTTAACTTCACTGCTAAAAGTAAATGATAAAGATGATTTTGAGCAGATGATAACATTTCTTATAAGTAGAACTATTCCCTATATATGTTGCTGAATTATACTTTTGCTAGTGACAGTGAAGTGGCTAGAAAGTACTTTTGTATTTCCTTTGTTTGGAAAAGCCTTGTCTGTCTCTTCATATATAATTGGGTGAGCTGAAACTGTACAGTAGAACATAAAGCATCCAACTTAGAAATCCCACAGAATGTTATATAGTAGTCACCAAGACTGATCAGTAGTTGAACATCTTTTCACTTGGCATGAGCTGTCTCTCTAACAACCAACACACATGTAAAACCCCCCTTCCCTCCCCAGCGGCGAGGTTTAACCTGGAGACAGAGTGGAAGAACAACTACCCCAGCCTGCGTCAGCTGGACAGGGACGAGCTGTTTGAGAAGGGCAAGGGAGAGATCCTGGACGAGGTCATGAACCTTAGTCAGGTCACCCCCAAACAGTGGTGAGTTAGACAAGCCTTTAGTGCTAGTCTTTTGAAAATGTAGGGGAAAAGTTTAAATGTTAAGACTTCCCTTCCCTTCATTTTGATTGTCAACTACCCATGCATGAAATTGTTTTTGGTTGTGACTCTCCTTTCTTCTGACCAGTTAAATGGAGTAAATCCAAATGGTTTTACAGGGCCTCAACTTTGTCTTACAACTGTATAATGTCACTATTTACAAATGTTTTAAAGAAGTCATTGCATATACTGGACACATATACAGGGGGTACTTGTCTGTTTTATCTCAAGACTCAAGACTCAAGAATTATTTATTGATCAATGGCAGTAGATGTAATACAAGTTACTGAATTGCGAATCAATGTACATTTCATTATTTTAAAATCCAAACGTTTATAGTATTGCACATAATGATATGATCTTAAGTTTAGACAGTACTAATTCTAATTTTCAACCACAATGATTGTTAAAAAGATGCACTAGTATGATACTCTGGCTCCTCCCTTGTGTCATTGCATTGCATAAGTGTTGCAGAAGATGATTGAAACAAAATCATAAAAGAAAAGAATAAAACTGTTAGAAGACAAAATGTTGTCCATGCTTGCCCCCAGGGAGGAGGCTCTATGGGCCAAGCTGTGGGAACAGGCTGCTGAACACGTCATTGAGAACATCTACCTCCCGGCAGCTCAGACAGAAAGTGCAGGCCACTTCAACACCACTGTCGACATCAAGCTGAAACAGTGGGCAGACCAGCAGCTGCCCAAGAAGAGTGTGCAGGTAATGTGTGTAAAGGGCTAGTCACTGTAGGGGAGCATTGCTGTATCATATCAGCTTGATTCAAAGGCAGTTCAATGTCTACTGTTAGATAGATTATGGATGTTTTGAGTGACCTTACATATCTTTGTCATGTTTTTCCAGTTGCTCATATATTAGTATTGACAAATTCTGTTAGTTCATTTAGTGATGGAAAGAAGAGATAGATGTCATTCAAAATGACCAAAGCAATCTTCATAATTTATCCAGTAATAGAGTTTGAATTGCCTTTGTTAACCTGACTGGTTGGCTAACTTTCATCATTCATTTCAACATATTAGATTGATTGCTTGATTTAAAATGACCCTTACATAAGACCTAAGTGCTGTTTTGTATCTCCAACTCATTTCAGAAGAAGGCATACATGTAGGACCGTATACTCTTACATTAAATGTGTGACAATATATGCTGATTTGAACTCAAAGCTTCAGGATTAAGTGATTGATGACTTTGTTCCCTGTAGGTTGGTTGGGAGACCTTACAGGAGGAGTTGAAGTGTCTGATGGACCGTGGGAGAGACGCCCAGAACCACGACGACATCTTTGACCACCTGAAGGAAGCCGTAATCAAGGAGGCCACCAGGAAACACAGGTGGCAGGGGGAGGCCGCTAACAGTCTGGTCAGTAGTACATTGTAGTTTAAACTTGCATGCTTACTTCTTTCAATTGATTGGAGTCATGTGCTCGACATCCTTTTTTTCTGCATACCTGCACTTGTACAGGTAACATTGAAAATTACCTGCACCAGAGAAATTTTGCCTGCACCACTCAGAATTTAGGAAGTATAGATCATACTAAAAACCGTTTAGAAACCATCTTATGTATTGCATCAGTTGCTCCTTTTGTGTTGGTTAAGAAGGTTATAGGCTGAATAGCCTGAAGTGTTTTTCTGTGTTCCCCACAGAGAGTGATCCAGTTGAATGCACTTGAGGACAGATCCATAGCTGAAAAATCCCAGTGGGATTCAGCGATCAAGTTCATGGAGTCAACCTTACAGGACAAGCTGTTTGAAAGTAAGGGGTTCTTAGTAGTGTACTTGTGTTCTCTCCACTCAAAAAAGAAGTGCAAAAATGTTGTATGTTTGCACTGCTAGAATCTTAGGTCTATACATGTGCTCAGTTATTCCCAGCAACCTTCTTTTCTACGTTTCTCTTGTTATGCTAAAGGACTGATAAAAGATGTTTTTCAGCGGAGTCCAAGATTAACCAGATGTCGGGGCCAGGCTGGGTGGGTCGATGGTTCAAATGGCAGTACCAGTCTCAGGAGCAGGTCAGTCATACGGGACGTCTGTCTGAAATGTTCAGGAAAAATTCTTCCCTTTGACTTTGAGCTTGTTCATGTAGCTAGTACTGTTCTTGCACTGCACTACCTACCAAACGTGGTGCATATGTGCTTCACAAAGTTGTACACCATTTGATTTATGTCTTTTTGTTTGTTCCAGGCCAAATGTGCAGCCACCAAGACAGAACTAGAGAAGATTGTTGCACTAGACGAGGTTTGTACTCTGCTCCTTATAAACTGAGAGAGACAAACGGCACTATAATTGTCTTTAAAAAAGATGTGATTATAATTACAAATGTGTTTTGCACTTGTAATTTTTATGAAGTAATAAGGACACAACTGAACTTGCTATCAATCGGCTTGTTGCTTGTGTGAACTACTCTGTGATGATTCTAAGTCTCCCTCTGTCTTCCCCACCTACCTTGCCACTATCATAGGGAAGCAAACAAGTGAGTAGACCTTCATGTATTTGTTCCTCCTTTGTTCCTGTGTGTTTCATGATCAGAAATGGCCAGCCTACCAGGCCTTTGAGACTGGGTCTATCAGGGTAAGACGGGGCCTGACTAACCTGAGGAATGTTGTTGTGGAAAATTTTGTAAATCATTTTTAAAGGAATGCAAGTCAAACTTTGTATTTTGGAAACAAAAGTCTGTGTCAGAAATGCTAAATTTATTGTTGAAAGTTGTAGAAAAGATCATGAATGCTGTTTGTTCCCAAGGCTGCTACATACTTATTCAACTATACAAATTTGCTTCCACAACTCTGGTATCTTTTTATCACTAATCTTTGACTTCTAGAGTTCTGAATGCATGTCCATGACAAACACAGTTTTGCAAGACTAGATTAATCCTGTGCACTTTTTTTATTTTATAATAGAAATAGCTCAGTTTGTACCAGCATCATCTGAAAAACCTGAGAGTTATAGTTACGTGTACATTTTTGCATGGTACATGTAGTATAATTAAGATCTAATGCCTTGTTTTTCGACAGTAAATACATGTACCAACAATGTTCAGGTGTGTTGAAACAGAAGTTAACCGGTGTTTTGTGACTTTTCTCACCTGTAGAAACACCCACCTTACCTGGCCATGGATGAAACGACAACCGTCAGGAAAAACCTGGAGGCACAGGGGGTTGAAGTGGACAATGACTTTGTGAGTAATGAAACCTTAATTTGATGTTGGAAAACTGCTGTCTTTTCCTATGTGCTGAGCCTGCTTGTTGTAGTTCAAAGAAACTACTGTGGATGTAGTTTAACACTCCCTGAAATGAGGGTTTTCTGACATGGGCACGAATGCTCGGACTACGAGCCATAGCTGATGATGATCAGAATGCAGGGTTTTGTTTCAGATTAGATTACAAGATCGATAGGTGTAAGATTATTAACAAGTTTTACTTTCGACTTCTGTCCATGTACAGATAAAGATGACGTGGCATGAAGTCTACCGGAGACATTTCCTGAAGCAGGCGCTGGTCCGAGCCAACGAATGTCGGCGAGGCTTCTACTACTACCAAAGGGGGATCACAGACACTGATGTAAGCATGGACTCTTTCTTCCATACAACTTTTCATATGTTTTCTCATTGATCAGCAGGAAAAGAAGTTGCACAATATATCAAGCAATTGAATAAATTCTCGGAGAGAGAAAAGAAGTGTCTCTACCTGTATATGAACACATGATTGTAGTGACTTTTGAACAAAAATCTACTGACAGCCTGAATAAAAGGTCTAAACGGGAGCTATGTGGCTCCAGATGTCTTACTGACGGATGGCTGCAGTGTGCTAAATGTCGGTAGCCAGTAGGTTGAGGAAGGAATCCGGTGTACTTTATTTTGCATAAAGACCTGTATTGTGTTTCCCTCCCCACAGCTGGAGTGCCATGACATTGTCCTGTTCTGGAGAATACAGAAGATGTTACAGTGCACCAGTAATGCACTCCGACAACAGATCATGAACACCGAGGGTAAGTTCACAACTTCACTTGGACATTTTAATCCCATTCAAATACAGGTAGACTTTGCTCAAAATCAACATGAAGATATCATAAGTAAACATTCCAGTCCCCTTACACTTCTACTATTTGATCAGTTCAAAGCCTTTACTCTTAGTGAGTCAAACTTGTTTCAAGCATTGATGTTTCTGACTTAGAGTTAAAGAGAAGAGGTGCTGCTCCAGTAGCCCAAACTGTGCCCAGAACTGGTCCGAGCAAATTTGTTAGGAAAAAAATGGCCAGTACTTGCCCATAATGATGTTTGCATCTGTTGTTTTCCTGTAGCCCGTAGACTAGAGAAGGAAGTGAAGCACATGTTAGAGAACCTTGGTGAAGACCCACAGAAGAAACTGGGCCTTCTACAGGGCAGGAGGGTCACACTAGCTGAAGAACTCAGTAAGTTGGTTTTATTTGTATACAATGGATTTCATCACATTTTTCTGTTGCTGTTATGCAATTCTTACACACATGTTGTCAAATTTCTGGTTGTATTTTGGGTATAATACTTGTATAATAAGAACTGCATAATGTAAATCTGAACTTTGATTGTTTGACTGGTTTGTTCCTTTATGCTTGCAGAGAAAGTTCGGGGAATTCAAGAGAAGTTGGAAGAATTTATTGAAGCCCTCAGGAAAGAAAAGTGAATGAAAAAAAACACACTTTAGTCCATACTTCAAAAGTAGACTTCCTTCTGGGTTAATGATTCGAGAAGAGTCCTATTGAAAAACGGTTAGATGTGCACAGGATCAACTTAGCTGGATACGTCACTGAAGGATTACCATGAACTATTTTAACCAATCAAATACAGCAGGAGTGTAGAAACTTGTCAGTTGCCAGGGTATGGTCCATCAATGCCCCCTAGCAGATTACATATGCAGCGCAGTGTTACTGCAAAATGTCCATTGCAGCTATTAGATACGCAAAGAATGAGGACCACATTGCTCATTAGATGGTCATTCCTTTAAGAAAGTCTTTTGAAACCTTAGAAGACAAGTGGTTATCAATGCCTTATGCAAATGTAAAAATGATAGTTGGATTGCTAAACCATTTGGTCAAGGCATGCTAAAGGTGAAGAAGCTTCATACATGTCCAAGTTTACAACATATGCAGTAATATCATGCTGATTGGTCAAACCATATCTACAAAGATGACTATAAGAAGTGAATATGACCACATAGCTACATTTATACATGGGCTAAAATGCTGAATAGCGAATATTTTAGCTCTGCTACGTCGGTCATAAGTATGAAACACACAGCAGTGTTTTTTCTTTTGATGGATTCTGTATTAAAGTACTTCTTGCATGTCAGTGTCTCAAAAATATAGTAATAAGTTATGTATGTATTGTCAATGTTGCTAATATTCATTTTTCATATGATGAATTAAAATGGAATTGTGGGCATGAAGGCAGTTCTATGCCAAAAATATGAGTTGTTTTCATTTGAAAGAGTGAAGAGTGATGTTACCAGTGTAGATGGTGTGAAGCGAGGAATGTTAGGTGAATTTTTTTTATTTTAATGACTCGCAGACAGTTACAGAATTGCCAATGTAAAGTTGTACATATGGTTATATGACAAAACTGATCGTTTCAGGTGGTGGTCTAAAAGCGCCACCCTGTGTTTAATATTAAACTGCACATGTAGATTGCTGGCTCAAGTGCTGCCTTACATCCAATTGTGGTTTATTTTTGTCCTCAAAAGGTACGATGAGATCGGAATCAAACTGATTGGCCATAGACTCTATGCGCCCAGCTAGGGCTACTGAAAACTGCATTTTTAGTAAAGTTGGTGGGTGGCGCTTTTGTACCATGCAATACCAAAGGGAAACCGCGGGAAGCAACTTGGTCGTCACGTCACAAGGTTGGTGAAATTTAATTTGTTAGCCAACAGCAAGAAGTCTTAATCATGAAAGGTTAAGATTAATTTATTTGGATTAATCAATGCTTCTAGCACATTTTTGTACGTGTATTTTTGGGGGAGAATCACTCGGAATGGTCTGGGAAAAATGACGTGGGAGGGGGGCAAAATTGGGGCTTTATATATTTTCTCTGCGATAACAGCGATGACATACAAAACGTATTCTCCAAGCAGAGGTTTGGGCTTTGGCTTATTTTGGCGTGTTTGTAGGCTTTTTTGTACTGGCATGTTTTTCAAAAATCTTTTTTTTGTTTGACTGGCACAAAAAAAAGGCCATATTAAACTATAGTTATTTAACTTATATCAGGGCTACATAAACAAAGTTCCTGAGCCGGTGGTAGTTCATCATGTCTAGCTGATGATGTGTTTATCTCTGTCCTACAGAACTCAGTGTTGATTGATGCTACACTTTACCTTGGTTCACTGAACACCTGTGCTGTGTGACAGGTACCATACCTGCGGGGCACAGACCTCACCTGGAGTACATGGCACACCTGTGGTGAGATAGAACAAATTTGGGGTTAACTTGTAGGTCGCACGCACTAAGCTGACTTAACTGGTACTTTTACATCCATCAGTAAAGGTTGGACTGTGTATTTACCCTTTTCAGTGCTAACATTTTAATTATTTGTACCAGTCCAAGGCCTTTGTCACATTAAGAGATCTTACATTTTCAGTCTGTTTGAATAGACCATAACGTTACCTTGCTCCTATTCTTAATATTGTTAACATAGAAATGCCACCTTCAGATTCAATTGGGTGTGATCAATGTCTCATTTTGTAGCTTTTGTAGCACTGAACTTAGAACTGTGGCAGATCAAACACGCATTTATAGCATAATGTGTTAATTTATGATATCCCATACCACCGGGTCGACAGATGATGATGATTGTATGGTGGACTAGAGATGTCATACTTGCACCATGGTTAAGCCAAGGAGCTTGAACCGTTTAAGCAGCCCTTGTCGTGCCCCCTGCATGACATCTTGTATCGATCTCTTGTTCAAAACATCCCCAACATAATTCCTGGCATTCCGCAGGTGGCAACTGTAGAAGATTGCTGCCCCACAGCTTGTGTTGTGTTGACCCAGAGCGGACGGGTGGTGTTGTGATATGGTGAAGACTGTCAGGCTGTCACATAAGGCCAGGCCTCGAAATGAACTTTTCTTCCTATTGTCCCAGCATTATCCCAAAAATAAATTTCAATTGTCCCGAAGTGAGGATGAACTGTCCCTACCTGTTTTTTTGGAGAAGTATTCTATGACTTCAACTTTATTTTGCTTATATTCACTCCCAGGCACACTATTATTGCAGAGTAGACAGGAAATTTGGGAGGACTTTTCCGGATCCAACAGCTGTGTGCCTGATAAAAACAAAAGAAGGGCTGACATTGTGGTTATTTTTCTATTGTCCCAAAAATGTCTCAAAGTGTCTTTTTACTAGTTGTCCAAGCCTAAATTTTAGTGGTCAGTGGCTATTGGACCACCTTTAATTTCGAGCCCTGAAGGCCCGATTTACATGAGCCAAAAAATGCTGTAGGACAGATTTTTGGATTGTGTGATAATTATCTTGAGACACATCCAGGATTTGACACACAAAAATTGCTATGCCGTGCGTCAATCTTGGTAGTATTTTTTGCCCTGTGTAAATCGGGCCTATAGTCCAGGAGACATGCGTGAATGGGCAGACAGACAGAAGGTCCTGTTTGTACTGATGTTTACATGTCGTAAATCTGCTGCAGAGATCAGAGTAACAACACACCTGCACTTACACCTGCAGTGTTTCATACAATAACGCTATCAAGTCTTTGGTACTAGAGATAGAATGAAAAAAAAAGCTTTAGAATACCCTAAACCTACATTTAGAAGTAAAAGACATTTTTTTATATTTCTAAGGATCTGAAAGAAGTTCTGGTACATGTGTATTCAAAACTCTGATTACTGAATATTTTCAGAATTTCTGATGATCCTATTGTCTTTTCTTTTCCTTCATTTTTCTGTACAGTGGAGTTGCACTGATATTATTGTTATGACAAGTTTTGGAAATCCTTGTGTTGAACTATAAACAACTGTCTTGTCCGTAAGACTGTTTGAAAGTAAAATGAACTTTGGGCAGAGAGTACTGTAAATGCAGTTATTTTTCGTGGTGGCTTTGTCTTAAGTTAAGAGAAGGATTTCATGATGTTTGGTATTTGTAGTTGAAACTTGCAACTGTAGTACAGTAAAGGTACAAAACACATATTTATCGGTGTTACATTTTCAGTTAGAAGTCATAAAAATAACAAAAAAACTGCGAAAATAAGACCACGGTGCACATTTCAAGATGCAAACAGTAATTGATTTGTACTAATACAAAAATATTTGTTTTGGGTAATTGTCTCTCCGCAGGTGGCCATGAAGGAGACAGAGGACACTTGCTGACACACCCTGCTGTGCACCTGAATACACACCTGTGGTGATAACTACCTGTTCCACCTGACCTCGCCCTCCACACCTGGTACAGGTAAGGTCTCTGTGCACTTCCCACCATTGTCTCCAAGCGCTAGCAGATGTAATGGTGAAGAATGTTTCACATATGTATCTCTGCACATAAATGTATTTGGGTTGGGAGGCAAATTGTGCAAGGATGGCATGATTTTTCCTTCATACATCTGCTTGGATATTAATTGTGTACTACATGTGGAGATAATGGCTCCACATGGGGGTTTTCAAACATCAATTAAAATGGTAATTATAGACATTAAAGATTGGAACACAGTTTTAAACTTGAGACCCCCACTGTTCCGGGGCAACAAAACTGCTGAAACAAAGGAACAGACAGCAAAGTAGTCATTACAGGGACAATTTGGCAAATGTAAATGGCTGATTAAAAAAACGCAATAATTAATGTCATAATTTGTTTTTCAGATATTTGTATCTTGTAACAAACTCAAATGATATAAATAAAATTTATTTCTTGTTGTCTAAGAAGATACTTACAAGAAATGACCTGCAATAATTAGTCCTTTCACTTACAAGCTTTTAATTTTTTTGGGTGTTCACCATCTCTTTTTGTCTTATATTTTTCTTCCAATGTCATATACCATTGAATGATTTTGGTGTCAAAAGAAAAATGTAGTGTAGCTCCAGTCATCCCAGTTGGCAAATCAAGGCCTTTTCTCAATGGTACTAAGTTATAGAAGCCCTCTTACAACACTTGACAAGTGGTTTTGTTCCTGTGAAAATATTAGTTTTTCTCAAGTAGAAGTGCAACTGTGACAGACAATAGAGCGGAGACACATGCTGCAGCTATCCCACTGTGCACCTGAATGTATACCTGTCACAAAAACTACCTGTACACACCTAGAACACCTGGCATAGGTAAGATCCTTGTGTGTCTTCTCAGCACTTAATTACCAGATTTATTTTCTTTGGAGTCCTTAGACAGTAATCATTGGCTTGAGGTCAGACACAATTTTGGAATTGACCCCAATTTTTCTGTCAGGTCCATTGTGTCCTTTGTAGATTACCTTGGCACTTAATTAAGGGAAGGCTTCTCTCTTTTGTATTTCATTCGACACTGCTAATACAGTCTTACAAGTATGGAGTATCATTTTCAATATAAGTACTATAAAATTGCGTTTTCATGTGTATTATATTGGTACTTGTTGGTGTAGATTTGTGATAAATTTTGTATTTCGTCAGACACAGTAATTGTAGTTATTATGTACTTATACACTATGCATGCTGTGTGATTTCCCTGTGTGTATTACCACAGCAGTTAATCGCAGGATGATACGTCTGTTTGGTTTTCCCTTAGACAGTAATTCTGCAGATTAACAGCACAGACAATGTCGATTTTGACCCCTACAATTCCGGCACCGCCCCTAAGGGGTCGATCCTAGGAAACAAACAGCAGGAAAATATTTTGTCTGCCCCTTCGCAATCATGTTTTTCTCCTGCTGTCTAGGAAATTGCTATCATTTTGAACATTGAACATAATTGGTGAGTTTGTTTTCATTGTGTTTCTTGCTTTTTAAATATTTATGCTTTAAAACAGGCAATTTGTTTGTATCCAAACATACAAACTACAATTTTCTCAAAGTTGTTTTGGTTTGCAGGTGTAAATAAGAAAACAAAGGCAGCAAACAAGAATACGATTCCTACTTGAAGCCTAGACTTTCGGAAAAGCAAAAGAACTTTTTTGTAAAAAATGCTGCATTCTTACAGGTGTTTTTTTGCTACCAGTTACGGATACTAGTAAGTACAATCCTTACCTTGAATACATGACTGTATGCTTTCCCGTTTCTACACTGCAACAGCACATCAAAATAGCAGATGGATAGGCCGGGGAAACAATCCTTCAAATATAGACAGTGCTCATGAACTTCTTTGTCACAAGAATACAATCTATGACTTTAGACATAATTCAATACCACACTTGCATATTATCATGGAAGACTGTTATACTTTTGCCACCTCTTGGAGGCACAAACACTTTTCTCAGATTTTCCAGGTCCTACTCATGTAGCTGCAGCTACCAAGATGATTCAGACTTTTCATAATGATCTCATATCTCATGTTTTCTCTGAAGTATCTCTGAAGTAGGAGAAGACTAAGAACTTTATTGCACAATGCAATCATAGCAGGTACAGTGCATCGCACTTGTACATATTTATTAAATGGAAGTTGAACTATTTAAGTATCTAATAATTCTAATAGACAATGACACAGAACTTGGTGCATGGAATAAGTAATACATTTTGTAATATCTGTTCTGGCAGTCTAGGAAAGCTTCATCAAGACTGTTATTGTTGAAAAATTCTTGAAAACCAAGGAAGACTCGCCCAGTCATTATGCCCACAAAATTACAGGTAAATGTGTGGATGATTACAGTATTGAGGAGGGGAGCTGACTGCAATGAAGATGAATAGAGAATAAATTCCCCCTGCTGCAGATATTCCCCAGGTGATGCAGGTCCTCCCACAACAATCAGACAACACAATACCCCCCTGCTGTGGCACCATGCCTCTATTGTCTTAGCTAAGTACTGGGCAAACAATACCTGTTGGTACATAGGGTTATACCATGGAGCTAATATACAAAACTCCAAGGTAATACCAAGCAATGGTGAACATGTAATCTTGTAAAATAAGAATTAGACTGTGTAGTGAATAATTCTTTCTAGGTTCCAAGTATATACTACATTCGGAAAGAAGGCAGATTTTTTTTTTCTTTTGAACTAACCAAAAAGGTATATCTGTCTCTGTTTGTTATGCCATGGAATCTTTAGGCATTGGTAAAAAAAGATTTGCACAATTAGATCACATAACACCTTGCCCCTTTTTTCTTGACAATTGTTGCATGGCATGCTGACTTTCTAAACTGCTATTGCTGAACCCAGGAGTGAATTGTTATATTGGTAGATATCTGTAGATGTTTCCTTCTACCAAGGAGGTCTATTGAACCTCTTTGCTTCTGCATGATTCGTGGAGTTCTGTCTAATAAAATGTGTATTGCCACTATTGAGTCAATCAGACAAACTAGACTAAGTTTGTGAACCTTATCAAATGAACCAAACAGATGTTGTTTTTGCCAAACCTAGAGTAATTGATATTAGATCCATATCTTTCAGACAGTATAAGATTTGTATCTCTCAGGATTGATTTATAAATGAGTTGTGATGTTCCACTGTAGCAAAAGTCAAGCAAAGGAGAGTTTTTACATTCGATTTAACATTGTGCAATTGAAACAATTATGCTTTGCATGTGGTACTTTTTTTGCTAACAAAATGGAGTTGGAGAATACATGTATTAGAAAACTAAACAATATAAAGAGGACCCAAATCTTACACATTTGCAACCATTGCTGGTTCCCTTTGAAACTGCAGATGCAATAAATGAATTTTAAGTGCATGTTCCTTTCAGGAAGTTTGAAGAAACAGTTTGTCTGGGTTCTAATTACTGCTGGGCAGTGCCAGTTGTTGTTGATTGCCTGTCGCCCATGGGAATGTAAGCTTGTGCCACCTGTCACAGAAGACTGATGTGGAGTCCTGTGGTCTGCCTGCCTGATAGCTGGCAATTAACAGGTGAATTAACTATTCAGGGATCAGAAAGGTTTGGCATAAGAACACTAGATTGAGTTTATAAGTTGCTTTTCTCTCTCTGTAATTACTAAAAACATTGTACTTATCCTGTGAGCATGCTGGTAGTGCATGTATATGTTTGCCAACTCTTGAAGAAAGCAGCTGGTAGAAAGTTTTGTTTCTTTCACTAAGAAAGAAATAAGGAATGGAGAAGCACTGTTCAATAACAAAAAAATGTTGAATTCGTCCACCCTTATCTGTTTTCTTGCTACAACCTTCCCAACTGACAAAGATCATCAGGAATAAAGCTATGTATTTTGCAAAGATTGACAGCAGAAATTTAACATGACATTAATGTTGTTTTGTGATACTAGTATTCTTCATTGCCAGAACAACAACAAGAACAAAATAATTTCAGGCAGTAGGTAACATAAGTACACAGCTAATTGAATGTCTGAACTTAATGTCCGAACTCATACAGTTAGAAAAGTTGCTATTGTTAAAGATTCTATTGTTAAGATGATTGAAGGCCCGAAGTAACTTCTACCTGATCAAAGTACCGCTCTTAAGTAGCAGCTTCCGAATACCTGTTGTCTGAAAGACTTACGATAATCCTTGTCGCATGTTTTGAGTGGAGGAACTTCCTGCCTTTTGTGTTTAATCATGTTTGACAGAAATTCAAACCAATGAAAATATAATTAAATCAGCTTTCTGTGGATTTAGGCATGTTGACAAAGCTTGTAGAATTACTTTTCTTTCTTTGCAGCAGATCTCTGGAAACACACAATGGAAAATTTTCTCATCACTATAATTATGTTTCAGCCACTAGATTTAGAGATCTGCTCCCACAATTGTGTCTATAAACAGCTGGTTTGAGGTATCGTGTTGTGATCTTGCAAGGCTTTGCACGTCTAATCCGGGTGTGGAGGAAAAATGTTCCAAATACTGCAGGGAAGCCATGTTTTATGTTTATTCATGTTGAACTCTAAGCCTTTAAGCTGAACAGGATTTTATGTTGCAAGGTAATCTTTTGTACTGGAAATTTAATTTGCACCATTGTTGCGAAGACACATTGGAATGAGCTAGAATGTAGTCTACAAGTGTTTTTTTTTTTTCAAGATTTTATTATCTACAAACATGTCTGTGTATGTATGACGTTATCTTTTGCTGAGAACACATATTGCTGGGCATAAAAACAGTTTTGTATCCATATATCTGAATATCTCTGGCCCTACCGTAACTGAATCCTTCTCCGATACCATCTTCTATTCCTTTTTCATCTATTCTCTTGATAAAAGAGCAGTGAGTGTCACAAAGACTTCAATTATTTTGTCATGATGAGTTTTTCCCCCAGTGTAGATAACACAAGATGGATGATGACACTATCAGAGCAGGGAGGAATGTCCCGCATTCTCCTGCAAATTTCACTGATCACCTCAGATAAGTACATCAAGATTTGTCAAAGAAAATTGATAACTTTTGGGAAGGGGATATGAATAATTTATCATTTTTTGAGATAAAAGTGTGATGTAGATAAAGCAATTAATGCATGGCATGAGAAAAGATTGAATTTTTATGAGCTTTGGTAACATTCTTTTCAAGTTGTTTTCCTGTACAATCATTTATAAACTTGTATGCCTGATAGGAAACGTCCACATAATTTACAACTTAGCTGGTAGAAAATTACTCTCTCTCTATAGTGTTTATTTTATCATTTCTGTTGCATTTCATGTCCAAAATTTTGTATATTACTTTTGCAAAAAGTTCTTCAATGACTCTGGCATATACAATGAAATAAAGTGCTATTGTTAACATTCAGCTTGGAATGAGTGGCCATTCAAAGTAAGACTGTAGCTTTGTGATGCATTGTCATGAGAAGTTGTACCTATTATATCCCTAAGATTTTCGTTATCCTTCCTAGTCAATCTATTTCCAGTGACAAATTTCTGCTTAGCTCTGTGGTTCCCTTATCTTATACTTAAACAAGACAAAGGCTGAAGTCTATCTGTTCTTTTTTGTACTTCTAGCTTGTCATCATCCATCAAATCTTATCTGGGTTAGGATTTCTTATGGTGAGCAGCTTTGGGACAATCATGATCAAAACATAGATTATGGCTGTTTTTGTATGGATCTCCAATCTATTCATGGTTTAAAAATTAATCTGCAGGCAGATGCACAGTTTTGCTCATTTTTGTGCCAAAATTTTGGTTAAAAGGAATATTTTTTCCATCACTTTTCACAAAATAGCTGTTTTTTTTTTTGCTGAAATGGTTAAAAAATGAATATTGCTTTTGGAGCAGAAAGTGCTGTTCATAGTAGCATTGTAAAAGAGAGCAAGACGTAAGCTGTGTATAATGTTATGAGCAGGACTAGGAGCGTGTCTGCTGTCTTAGACATAGAACTGTCAACAAACAGGTGTGTCGCCAATCTGAGCCATTAGGCACGACTACTTCAAAGTCAACCCCAAACAACTCTTAACATTCTGTAAGGTGTGTTATTGTTGTTGGTCACCAGGAATAACATGTCAGATTGCTATCAGATCCTTTTTATGCTTGATGAAATGCAGTCTTACATTTTGAAAGACAAAGAAAAGGGTTCCAACTTTGCTGGAGTAATAGTTAAAAAAGTGTATTGAAAAAGGGACATATTAAAAGTGATGAACTGATGTACAATATTGGGATTAAGTTTCTACTTGTTTGTGTTATTTCCTTCCAATACCAACGGAACAGGCACCATGTCATTCACAAGAGCAAGTGAACTACACTAGTTCACCAGGGGTGAACCTAGTTTTTAGGGTCTACTGCTTTGTACAATGCACTTCATAGCTCTGTCACTAGATGGCATAGTAGCCATGTTAGGTTTACCATGGTGGTCTTTGGCAAAGTGATGAACCAAGTCAATTTCCATTTTGTTATGATCATGGAGTTAAATATAGTATTTAACCTCCTTGTTATGATAGTGCAATTAGTGGACCTTTTCAACCACAGGCAAGTTCTTACGTGCACTTTTCACAGCAGTATCAATTCAGAAACGCAGGATAAGAAAGTGTCTGTCTGTTTAGCTCATCACACAAATGGTTGTACATACAAGAAGCTTCTGTGTCTGATGTATTGAAAACAAGCTGAAATGACAGAGAAAGCCTACAAACTTTACTTCAGTGCAAAAAAAATCACACTGAGTAAACTGTTCCTTGCCTAGGAGGTTTCTCTCGCATGATTATATACCGTGTATGTTGTAGAATGTAGTCTTTCATACCATTGTATTTTCTTTTTTCGTACATGTTGTTTGTACCTACAATTAGCCCTCTGGCACGTATTTGCAATAAACTTTCTTTCTATGTACCACTATCTGTTGAAGTGCATGAGGTTTTTGTTTGTGAGTAAATGTTGGAGGTTCCCTTCAGCCCGGAGCAGAGATTACAGCAGGCTTTACCTCCCTGGGAGGTGTGAAGAGATGAACAGTGTGTAACAGATACTTACCTACAGTACCATTCCCACCTCCAACCCTTAGGGCCACCAGGTAGGGGAGCAGAAGTAACTGATCTTGAAGGCAAGACAACTTGGAGAGATATTTCATGATGGTGAACACATCTACCTTTACCTCTGTGTTCATCCAAGTGGTGAATTGACAGGAAACGTAGTGACTTTTGTTTGCGTTTACAAAGAAGAGAACATACGATAGCCCACTGTCAATTCAAGTATTAAAGGACTGTGGTGCAGGACAAAATAAGTAAAGGCGTCAGTATTGCAGAAACAGTGGCTGCTAAAGAAATCAGAACGATAAAGGATGGCCCTGAAATCTTTAACATTTTAACAAACACATGCTGTAATTGTTATTTCTGTATGACTTGAAACATGAAGTGTCTTAACCTGTACCATGCTAAGGGCTAGGCATGTTCAATGCAAAATGTGTACAGATCTGTAATCTTTAATTTTTTTTTATCTATAGCTAAACCTCTGATATGATCAACAGTTAGTGTACATTCTGTCACATGATACTGTTCATCCTAGAATACCTGCACGGGTGGAATTCCAAAATTAAAAGCAGCGCAATGTGCACTTATTAAAGAAAACACAGTTGCTAATCTTATTATCTGACATCTGGTGGTTTGTGCCCTGTTACCAGAATGTTCTGCATAAATGGATATGGAGGATTTTGTACTTGATGTTTCATCACGAACCATTGAACAACAATAATAACAACAACAAAACTGATGAAGTACTATAAGCTCCCTGATCAAACTAGATAACTGACTGCATTGTTCCACCTTTAATAGATATTCTTTTGTTTTACAGGATCATGGATCTCTTCTGCCACTATCTGACAATTTTGAGGAACTGTTGATTGTTTTCATACCTTGACACAGACAAACAAATTCTATGAATTTTGTAACATTCGTTGTATAACACATACTCTATATAACACATACTCTATATAACACATACTCTATATAACAGTCATACTCTATATAACACATATAACACATCGTATGAGGTAAATTGCCTTAAAATTATTGCCAGATTTATATAGTTTCCTCTTATCCTGCAAAGATGTATTTTTTCCGCCTTCAGATATTGGCTCACTAGTTCACAACACTTGCGCACTACCCAGTGACACCTGTTGTTCCCCTTCAGTGGGGGTTACGGTGTGCTTGCACTTTGATGCTAAGGCTTGATGGCAGCCCTCTCATACTTTTAATCTATAACTAAACCTCCGAAAAGTATCTTACCTACACCTATCATCACAAACAATATAACTCACAAACCATGCACTTCTTCCCTATTGTCTATGTTTTCGTTCACCTTAGGGGGTCAGAGTCGTCCAACCCTCCTTAATACCAGTGCACAGGACAGGTGGGCATATAGCCTTCCCCTAATCCTTTCTTAATGAAAAAGTTTGATTAAATTTGGAAGACAACTTGTTCTCAAGGGAAACCCCATAAGCTGCGGTGAAAATTCCAACAAACTGCTTGATTACAAAGCAGAATGCCAGAAGTGCATGGATTTCAGAAATCGTTTGAGGGATTGTCATTCCTGGCTAGGTTGCGGTAAGTGCCAACACGGCGCTATCTTGCTAATGAGAGTTTGCATAATCCCACTTGGTCCCCCTAACGTTTATCCGATTGGTGTGTAAACAATCTAATAGTTGTGCAAAGTTCTTGTCGTCTCTCAACGTGGCTCCACAGCAAAGAATGATGGGTATCCGATTAAGGTTATCTGCTGCCTTCGGAAGTGTCAGCGACCTAGCAACTTGTCGGAGGGAACTTCCCGGCAACCCGCCTGCATTTAACATTCCCGTGTCAATTGGAATTTTAAGAACAGGCCACAAAGAACAGGTTATCAGGGAATGTATCCCTTGGTACTCTTCTCACAATTTTCTGTTTGTTAGGGATTTTGTCAGAAGAAATACAGTGAAGCTTTTGTTGGCATGGTTGTGTGTTTTGGTCTGTGGTTTTTTGCACCATGGCTCTTGAGATGATATATGTTTTTATGTTTTTATAACATTGCAGGTTTCTTTTGTCACTGTGACTCGATTGTGACCGAGGAGGTTTAAAGATCCTTGCATGTGGTCACTTTTGTCGTAGGTCATCATACGATTTGGTGTTGTAGGATTTTTTAAAGCAGACTGTGGCAGAAACTGCTGACAAGGATTTACCGGGCCTTTTTAGTAAGACACAGCAGAATTTTGAATGGCACATTGTCCTCAGTTTGTTATTGTACAATGATCATGAGAAATAGTCTCTGGTCTCTGACACTGACAGCACTTTAGTTGCTTTTGGTTGATTTCAATTACGAGTAAGTTCTACCATCAGCAAACAGTTGCCAAGACTGTAAACATTTTGTGTGGCGAAGAACTGATTTGTCTCAGACCACTACCAGATAGTAGTGATCCAAAGTACATAGAGACCTGGTGAGCAAAGTTGTTGTATTGGAAAGGACTGAGACATGTTTGAAAGATGAACATAGTCTAGAAACCAACTACTTGCTATATGTACATTTTACACATACAGGAGCTGCAATAAGTTTTTTTTGAACAAAGATGGATTCAGAGCTCTACAATTGACTACATTGTATGTATGTCTAAGATGTAAGGTTTATGAAAGTCTAATGGGTTCAACAACACTTACTAGAAGATAAATCCATGTTCAACTTTTTTGTCAGCATATAGTTTAGGGGATTCATTCCTCAAGCTATTACGATATCTCGGACAAGCAGTCGTCCCTCAGTAAGACATCTGGAGCCACATAGTTTCCGTTTAAAACTTTTATTCAGCCTGTCACACGACTTTGCCTGTGTGACTTCTTCAATTGTACAGAGGCTAAATGACTTTTATGTCAGCATTTAATAGGAGCTTCAAATGATGTCAGCTTTGTTCATTACTGTTGACTTGTAATGAACTATAGAGCAAGAATTATCTCCAGGCTAAGGATCTCCCTAGGAAAAATCTCTCCAAGCAGGGGTTCTGGAGGGATGCCTTTCAAAAGCAGGACCAATTAGAAGGTTCTCTCCAACCTATGCTTGGAGAGAAAAGGAAGAAAGAAACAGACAAAAGAAGACAACATTTGATGACTCTGCTGGACAACCTGTAGGGATGAGTCACTAAGGTACTTAGCACTGAGACTTAAATTGACAGAGGCTCATTTGCACCTGCCATAAAACAATTAGCACAAGGATGATAAGTGGTTTAGAGACCATTTAATTATATTGCTCAGCAGGTGGTTAAAACATTGACCAGAAAAGTTGACAAAACACCACCCATCAATTTGACTAAAACAAAGATAGAAGCAAAATTGTTGGCTTCTTTCATTAGTAAATAGTGCTGTAAAATTTACTGCTTCAAATTCCTTTCTCAAGCCCGTCTTCATTATTTCTTTAAAAAGAAGGAAAAATGCTTGAATGTATGTCTTTGTCTATGCAAAATTAATCTCCAAGCAGATCTTTTGGTGGCCAAAAAAGATAGTATCCAACACGCGGACAGTATCCAGCCGGCCGACAGTATCCAACCGGCCACCGAAGGATGGGCCGGCTGTCAGAAAAAAAAGGGGCATAGAAAAAGGTCACAATCTTCCCATTCAACCTCTGCTTGGAGAGTAATGCAAAATGTCCTTGGTATAAGTGTCTTGAAAATCCTCTTCTCTTTATCCTACTATTGGCATAGCTTTTCTTTTGACAAGACAAAAAAAGTTCCTCTATGACAAAACATTTTCACCATCCAAATCAATCATGAGTACCACTTAACAGGTTTTTAGGAATTCTAACTTGGCTTTCCTCAAGCATACATCGAAACATATATTGAAAGAATGTTCCACATTCATTTTGTAAAGAAATATGATGCAATAATGTAGAACCATTTCTGGTTTCAATAACAGGTTTACTAAGAGAAATCGTCTTTAGTTAACCCTTGAGACAGGTGTCTGAGATTATGTACATAACAGTTACCTGGTAACAAGCTACACATTTTAACTTCATTTAACCTGCAGAAAATATATCAAGCAAAAGTGATCCTGAGCTGTGTACAATGTATGTTTCATTAAGCCTGGCACAATAGAAAACCTCAGCACATTAAACCTTTTTATGGTGTTCATTTTCTCGACATTAACACATTAAAGACATAATTAGACACTAAGTAGGCTGGTGCTGTCCTTTTATTGAATAATGACACAAGCGAGATGGTAAAAAATATTGTGTGGTACATTTTAGTTCAAATCATGCACCTTAAAATACACCTCCATGGTACCAGCCTTTCTGTCAAGATGTGTTTACCACACATGGTGGTTTGGTGTTTGACAGTAAGGTCGTATTGTAATCTTTCCTTCCATGTTGGGGGTCCAGGTGACAAATCCTATCCCTCACACCCTCTCACACAATTCCAAAGAAACTCTGGCTGTTACCGGCATTTTGCCTGAAGGATGAAATTTGGAAAGCTAGCTGAATGACCAGTGCTTATCAAAAGCCCAGGTGATAGCAGAAAGCACAGCATGTTTGTCAACAACAGGTGGCTCTAATTGTTATGATGAAAGCTATAGAAAAATTGCCAGAGTATTGTGTTTCAGCTTTGAACAATGTTTGTGCTGTATGAAGCATTGTTCATTTCATGTATAAGTATTTTTAACAGGCATTGTTGATATACAGATGCAACAGATTTAGATTCCCTGCTTTTCCTCCCTGTTTCTTGTATTTTCTTCCATCCTACCTCACCAGTAAGAGTTGAGAGATTGGGCTCTGCTCTTACTGTAGGGTTAAGAACCAGTTTTGGTTGTAAGAAAGGGCAATCACAGATGTTGAGTGTTGTGGAATTCTATTATCTGTTACTGAAATCCCTGGGATCTGGGATCAAGGGATAAGTCTTACCGGATTTGTCCTGATCAGCTACTTATGTCATCCATTCCTTACACCACCTGCTTTTGAATATGAAATGTTATCCAATATTCTTACTGACTTATAAGTATCTAGAGCCAGACCTAGATGATAACTGATTAACAAAAGGTGACAAAACATTTCTACCTGTAGCTTTATCTGATGTGTAACATTATGTTTTTTTTATTTAAATGATCAAGCTGTTCTAAAGCTTCTAAACTATTGTATTACTATGATGATGTTTTATGCAGTATCGTGTTCTTCATACCAGTATATTGTTTTCCACAGTGGTGTTAATCATGTCAATGTGGACATGTGGCTGTTGATCCTCTGTTGTAATCCAGGACTTCTGCTGATTGAACATTGCCCAACCGACAGAGGTGAACAGTTGATTGAGTTAAGATTCTTCAGCCCATGCCCTGGTGATGGTACATACACCTGGGGTTAGAGATGCTGTGTGGCATACCAACAGAGATGCCACACTACTGGTACCTTTTTTATTGGGTCTTTTTCAGGAAAAAGTTAGCAAGTGAACTTCACAAGAGCAAAATGCTCCTGCTCCCTGACCATAATCCACTATTCAGACTGTGCAATTACCAAGGTATAGACTGAGACCTTAGTAGAAAAGTAAAAAACTTTGTTCCAACTCAGCAGAAATGCTCACTATGGATTTCTTTCAATAAGTTGGTCTTATCTTTTTCAAGGCAGTAGCCACAAAGCAATGATAGCTTCCAGTGTATCCTTGCTTAAGTTGTGGATGCCTCTCTCCTTAATAGCCCTGGCATGAATGTATAAGAATGAAAGAAATTCCTTGTGGACCAGGGGGCTGATTAAAAAGAGCGGGAAGAAGTTAGCTAATTTCCATATGCACAGCCTGCCAGCTTTTGTTTCCTTAATCCTGCCAGATAGCAAATCCCAGATAAGGTCCATAATTGTTTCTAAATTTGTGGTTAGAATCTATGCATTATCCAGCTGGTCCAGGGGCTTTGTAAAAGCTCCCTTTTTGAAAGAAAGAACTTAGCGGTTTGCACTCTGGGACAAATAATCAACAGGTTGGTTTTAGCCATGACTGCTACTGTATTGCTACATCTTTCCAGAGAGATTGGATTGGAGGGAGAGTCATAATTTTAAAAGTTTTGTTGTTAAATAGGCATTAAAATTAACCCTTGTACTGCCAGGGCCCATTATGATTTTGTACCTTTTCATTTATATGGTTAAATTTTCTCCTGCAATCATGTAGTGGAGTCCAATTCCAACAGTTCCTAACTCAAAATGTAATCAACAGTTGTTTTCCAAAAGCGGAATATGACCTACCAAAGTACCATGTTTAGAAGAACCAGTCAGCAAGTTTGTCACTGGAAAACTTCAGCTCCATTGTGACTGCAGTGCTGTGTGTTTTTGTTATGTTTACAGGTGTTTCCCTGATGAAGTAAACGTAAATCCTCTAGAAATTGCATTACGTAGAAGTGATTAAATGGTCCCACACCCGCCGACATTTTCAGAATTCATCTTAATCCAACCGTAGTCCCAAATACAGTTTGAAGTAGTCCGAGTTAATCTTTTCAGTCCCTGGGATTACAGTGCTATTAGTTTTAACTGAAAAATGGAGTCAGCAGCCTATTGTTGCCTGTTTCCGTGTCAAACATTTAGAAACTGTGGCTATAATCAGGTTTAATTGAAAATTTCATTGACGTCACTTAGACTGTTACAACAGCTGTAACTTTTAGCTTCTTTAGTAATGGTCTTACCGCCAAGTTAACACATGCCCGTAGCCAGGATTTTGAATGGGGGGGTTCGTCCCACTGCTTGAGGGGACCTCGAGCGCCGTAGGCGCGAGGCGAGCGCCGAAGG
>NW_017804131.1:1632140-1674735 GCF_001625305.1 Branchiostoma belcheri
CTAGGGGGGTCCGGGGGCATGCTCCCCCGGAAATTTTGAAAAATGAACCTTCTAAAATGGCATTTCGTGCATTTTTGAGAGGATTTCCAAGAAAAAATCAGAGATAAATTTTTATTCAAAGACAAAGGGATCAGTTTTTCTACGATTCCAGTCCATCTTTTCAAGAAAAATCTTGGACCTTTACATAAAATGTGGACCAAAAAGTGGACCTTTACATAAAAAGTGGACCAAAAAGTGGACCTTTACATAAAAAGTGGACCAAAAAGTGGACCTTTGAGCCTTCCGAACCCCCCGAACCCCCCCTGGCTACGGGCATGTAACAGTCAGAATAAAGACTGCTTCTGACAGAAATTAACTTTTGTGAAGCATCTACAGTACTTTGGTACGTAGTATTTCTCCTGTATCTAAGAGACATAGACAAAAGAACTTAACTGTCTACACTTATCTCTCCAATTTGGGTGAAATCTGTTGGAAATATGTTCCTGTATACAGCATAACATCCAAGACAAAGGAGATGTCCCCTTAAGTTCCCATTTCAGACCCTGCTCACGTCGGAGTGTTTGTGTGTTCGTGTAGCCACTTAATGTTATCTCCCCATTTATCTCTTCATCCTGTAGGGCTGAAATGTAATCAGTATTGTACCTGTCGGGGGCTTGTTATCTGCGAGGTGCGTGTCGCTGGCACGTGGCGGTGAGAGCTTTGTTCTCGCTCCCGGGATGCGGCAGGACCAACGCACATTCTTTGTAACCCTCGAGCTCTAATGGAGCAGAAAAATTTGATGAATTCTTAAGTAGCCACATCTGCACACAAAAAGTGAAGCTTGCGACTACAATGTGACTCTGAGCCTGTGTAGAATCTACCTGTTCACCTTTGGTTGTTAAGTGGTGTTTACAACTTGAGCACCTGCTGAATTTCTATTTCTGAATATGTCCAAGCCAAGACCCTTTTGTCAAACATTACATAACTTTATATTCTAAAATCAGGTACATTGTACAACTTTTATATTTTACAAGCAGGTACATTGTACAACTTTTATATTTTGAAAGCAAGAATATTGTACAAGCTATAACACGCAGTAAGTAAAATTACAGTGGATGCCAACCTCTTAGTTTTTGTGTAAACTGTTAAGAATGCAAAAAATAGACCCACTGACTGTCAAGTCTTTAGTGACTTTACTTAGGAAACATAATGTGTGGTCTTAGATGTACTTTCAGTTGGAAAAGATATGAGAAATGTGAGCAAAAGTGTCAATAAGAGAAACCTTGTTAGATGGACATGAAGAAATTGACAAACAAATTGATCCTACTGGTGCTTGTATTTTTGTTGTTAAAAACTCATTTTTTATTAGATTGGGATTAGACATTAATGTACAATACAAAAGTCATCAATAGATGTATCTTGATAAATAACATGTGGTTCAAAATCTCTGAAGAGGCTGCCATGGAAAATTTTTTATTGTCAAATATACTTTTGACCAACATCTCTGTTCCACCACCTTTTTCTGTTAAGAGCTTTTACCCTGAAGTTTTAAAAAGTTTTTGTCATTTTGAAATTAGAATTTTTCTTCGTTAACCATGTGCTAAATCACCTTGATGAAGTTTCAAGTTAGGCTCGTGGAGTGGCCAGGTGGTTCAAATGTACATTCAGACAGAGAAAAAAAGCACTTTCTTGTCACTATTTTATACCCTTTTAATGGCAATTTATGGCACTGTAGTACATGTACAAAGATATAAAATATACCTCTAACCTTACATTGTGGAGTCTGTTCATGCATTCGCATACCTGTAGAAAGAACAAAGGACAGAGAAGACGGATGTAACGATGATATGAATCAGTGCAGCGATCCTTATCTTTGGTTATGTCTCATTGCGTACCAGGTGTTCTGGACATATTCATGGACTAATGATTCACAAAATAACCTCTCTGTCACCTCAACTGACTCTTGTATAGAGCTTTACACTTTTAATACATGGATTGACTGTATTTTGGGGCTTTACTTCAAGTACTTCAAGTACGGAGGTGCCTGTGATATCATGGACCTGTTCAGTGTCAAGAATAGAAAGGATGTGTCCTCAGGCATTACTCACAATCTATTCTGTAGCTTTGAAATACAAATGGAATCAATGACATGTAGCCTGTACATGTATATCATGTGTTGAAAAGTTAATTGGAAAATTCTTATGCCTTTAGTAAATTGTTTGAAATGTTATGTTGAAGCTGTATATGCTTGTTGTCATTTCTTTCATAGCTGTAATGCATTTTGCCACCAATGTACACAACAATGCTGTATTGTATACAGATGAGTTTTGTGGAGATTGGAAGATAAAGGTGTGCATACCAGTGCTGTCACTAGATCAATAGATTGTACCTCTGTCAGCTTTTTACATTATAGGGAGTGAGACAAAGACATTAGTGAAGGATTTATGTTATCTGGTGTCTGTCAAGCTTGTAGCGCTAGCATTAATCCCTACCACAGTATGATCTTCTTATTTGTCTCTTTTGTTCTGTGTTTTACATGATGGGAAGTGAGTTTTGCAGCAGCTGCAGTTTGTGCCTATCCTGCTAGGAGAATACTTCATATTTCAGGTTGATTATAAATCATTTCTAAATAATGAGCGTCATGATTGATTGGAAAGACCTGGTGTTTAAGAGTGTAGAATAATTTCGAACAGTTTGAACAACTTATGGTGGGGAAGACTTGTTTCGTGAATTTAATACATGCCTATTGGTTACTACTATACTAGACCCCCTTCTGTGAATTAAATTACTCCAACAGAACATGAGATCATAAAACCATGCTTAGTTCTTGTCTGAGAATACTAATAGAACCCCATAGTTGAATTGCTTCTGCCCAAGTTAGAGATCTAGGGTACTGATTTTGTTCCATTGTTATTTTTGACATTTTGACAGGTCTGTTAGAGATGGAAAGGTGAAGGTGTTTCTGAATTGCGCAATCTCACATCCTCAAGGCATGAATTCAAAGTGGCTTCTGGCATATCAGTTTACCTGATCATTAATAGAGCTAGGATATGAAGAAGCATTGCTTAAACTCTTTACTACAGCTCTCAAAAGACACAATAGAACATTAAAACATCAACGCATCAAAACAGTATGATTTCATCAAGGTGACATTTGAATATTAGTCTATAATGTGAAGAGACAGAGAGTTAAGATCCTGGGGTGAGATAAGTGAGAGATGACAGGGGGGTGAGGAGGGGTTAAGGGTCTGTTACTTTTCCCTGTCATTAACATGTGACCCTCTGTGCCCTTGGAGAATACCACCTGAGGTCCCACCCAGGTGAGAACAATAGGACGGTCTCTCCACCGACATACCTGTCCTGTAGGCAGACTTGACTGGGTGCACCGTATAAGCCCTTCTATATCTAACAATCACATAAAATCAATGTCTGACAATGTAGTACAGATGTGCTGTAGAACAATGGAAGGCTTTGTACAAAGACACTAGCTTAGAGTATTGGAATACAGTCAACCACAGAGTCATATACTGTGGCAACTAGCAGAAGGTGATGCTATGTGCTACATGTTTCTACAATTACACTCAATAACATTCCAGTAAAGCCTGAATAACAATTGTCCTGATTTTTTTGAGCCCATTAAAACATTTTTTACCTCTTTGAAAGCAAAGGGGTGACATTAAATTATTGGGGCTTTATGATCTAGTCAGTATATTATCATATAGAAGGTTATAAAATGTTCTGCTAATTGGCTATGAGTTCAATATAACAACCTTGCTCTGACTCTTGAAGCTTAGGAGATGGACAAAACGTGATTTCAAAGTAATTTCTGTCATCCATGTCAAAATATTTGTTTAGCAACAGGACAGTAGACAAGATTTCTCGATCATCCAGTATAATCCTTGTTTTAAACCTTCTTTATGCACCTGTCAGTGAACATCTGCATTTAAGGGGCAAGGATGTATGGCATGTTGTCACATCTGCTTCGAATCGGTCAGTCTGGCCAAATCATAACCTTCTAAATATAGTTCAAGTTTAAAATGATGTCCAAGACATGAATGTTTCAATCACAGAGGCATTTAGACTTAATAGTTGTAGATGTCCTTGCAATGGTGCTTGCCCTAAGATGGCTGACTCGAGAGTGAACACTCCTGACGTGCTTTCTCCCTTTGTTTTCAGTCAACCCTGCGGCTTCCTGTTGGCACTGCTTGGTGAGGGTCTGCAGGGGGGGATCCTAGTACATGCTCAACAAACAGTAAATTCGGGTAGGTCAGCAATGCTTAATGGTAAATCAAGTTGTTCCTGTGTAAGGCTATGTGAATTGATTCGTTCCTGTGTAAGGCCATGCGAATGACTGCATTGGAATTTCATTTTGTATTCATGGCGTGTCTGGTAAAACTAGTCTGTTGACCTTAGTCGCCCTGTTATGATTTTTGGGGCAATATGGCGTTCCACCACGCAATACAAACTTAAAGACATTTTCAACCATGAATCCAGGATAACAAGTAAGTCAGCTACATGGAATCAAAGTGACCAATAGACTAAGTCCTTTTTATGCTTTGTGTAGAATCTTCTGGATCAAAGCAGCCAGCCACGATTAAAGGTGAATTGAAATGGCTCGCTACACCTCACAGAAAAGGTATGCAGTCTCCCTCCTTAGTGTCTGACACACATAAACACGTAAGAACGGACCCTCCGCAGGGGAAAAACAATTATCTGACCTTCCAGGAGCTTACCTGGCTTAACTGTCAAGGTGAGAAAGATCAAGGTGGATCACATGAATGATGTGACCATCTCTGTTGTCTTTCTTCTGCCTTTAGTTCAAAGACGGAATCACGATAATGACAGTTCAGTTTTCAAAGGGTGATGGACTTCTGTGAGTAAAAGGTACAACTTTAGTCCTTGACGAGATCTTACAACAGTTAGATAAGTATTTACCAGTGAGAACATGTTAAGGACTCAGGAAGAATAGCTACAATGTAAATTGTTATGCTAATTGTGGGTCTGAATAAACTCCAACAAGTTCTTTTGCATACTCCTAAATTCCTTCCAAATCCACACATTATGAAAGAAATTCTTCCAAATAATTGGCTGAGCATAATGACACCTAATACTAACTTTAAGCCAGAATAAACATTTTGCCATTTGTAGCATCCCTTACAGTCTACAATTCTGACCAAAACATGAAAATGTTTACAATACCAAACTTTAGTGTTGAGGCTTTCTAACCCAATTGTGACCTCAATTTGGACCAAATTGTCCCTGTCTTTACAGAAGTTCACTTGTACTGCCTTTTGATACAAATGTACCACACCTGGCTTGTCCCTTCAACATTGATAAACTGATCTCCAAGGAGCTGATCCATTAAGGATATACATTGTATAACCCTACACATTACCTGGACCGGAGAATCAGGATAACCATAATGCACTCCAACCCTGCAGGATGTACACCTGTGTTTATGAAAACGTCACATCTCAGCATTGACAATACTGGCCTTTGTGTCCTGTGTGCTGATTGGTGGGAGAAGGGCAGTCAAGTCAGGGCCTCAGAGATCAGTCAGTGTCTGTTGGGTGTGTACAGGTGTCATCTTGACGGTAGTCGCTGTCTTTTAAGTCATGGTGAGGTGAACATGGCCTCTGATTCCATATAACAGTGAATGCCTGCTATCATAGCATGCAGGTGTAACATTTTAAATCTTCTTGTGTAGTGCCTTTCGATAGCCATTTTGTGTTTCTCCTCTCAAATTTGTCCTCTTGACTAACACAAAGTAAACTATTTGACCAGAGTGAAGAACATGCTAATGATATTTACACAAAACTGTTGCAATGCTCAGCTTGGGAAAGTAGTAGGTGAATACTAGTATGTTGTGTCAGATCATATGGTATATGTACATTGTATAAAGGGGCCACATCAACCAAATTTGTCATTTAATGCAAAGCTTTGAATGTGTTGTATGATCTGATGAGTTCTAAGTTTCTACAGTATTGTTCATTTGAACCAAAGTGCACATCGTGCTATCAATAGACTGTCTCTGCCTGGTCTTTTGGCCCATATATTAAAACCTTCTGCCCTGTCTATTCAGAAAGCCCCATCAATTGTCTGGCGACAGTATTTGTCTTACCTGTTGCGCCGTTTTGTTCTAGTGTAAATATCTCCGAGCGAAATCAAGTAATGAGGTGATACATTATGTCTATTATCATCGATTTCAGAGCTGTCACAATATATTAATCGTGGTAGGATCGAAGTGAAAACTTTTACATCTTTTGTCCACCTGCTGAATTTAGTGTGTATATGTTTAGTTTTTAGGTGTTTTTGGCTTTTCTGTAGAAAACTACAGTTTACACTGTGATATGAATGTTAAACTCAAGCTAGTTCAACATAACCGCTGTCCTTTTCAACAACATATTACATGTATGTCTCTTTAATTTCATACATTTAAAAGACATGTCTTCTGTCATTGGACTTCGTACTTTTGTAAAGTTGTAGTACCATAAATCCATTCTGGTATTTGCAGTTACATGACTACGTTGGTTGCGTGCGTACTGACTTGAACAGACGTTGTGGAATGTACACATGCGTATCAATCACAACCTGAGGGCCTGGCACAACCAGACTTTTCCTTGCAGCACATTTCGTTGGCCAATTAACATGTCAAAGTCTGGGACATGATAGATTATGTTTGATCTGCAGCTACAATGACAAATGTTCTTTCCATTCAATTCTGTCCGACAGTCTGATAAAACTTGGAATGAACATTTCTTCATCGTATTCGACACAGAAACTGTTCATCTTGTGAAGAAGACTAATTTTGGTTGTTAAGTCGATTAAAAGTCACCAACTGAAAACAAGTCGGGTTGATTTCATTATTTCACCTATTATTTTTGCTCAGCTTCAGAATGGCCCTTGAGGCTCTGGGATGGAACCTTTCCATTCATCTCCATGTTGGATAGATTAGATGTTAAGTACCAGAAATAGACACTGCTGTCCCCACCAATATCTCACCATAAAATCTAGCAGATCTCAACACTCTTTACAACTGAATTTTCAAGGAATCATTTTATTTCATTTCAATAAGTGTATGGGACACAGAAAGTTTTTGTAAGTTGTTTATGTTTACCTTCACCTGCAAGAGTTGAAACAGGTGCAAGAAGCTACACTCATAAACAGCCTGGGGGACTCTTTATTGTGTTATCATTGCTCTGTACAAGCCAACAGGCCTGTACAACACATTTATATCTCACCCATCTTCACACATAGGTTGGAAGCTTGAAATGTAATACTATGATAAGGACTCTCTTTGTTTTCGTTATCTTTTCTTGTAGTATCGGTTTCAAAGGAAGTGCGCATCCTGCATCGGTTCTATGTTATCTTTGAAACATCGACAAGAAGCAGATGGAAAAGACACCTGATGTTGCAAGCTTTTCTTCTCATCTATTGTTTGAGGGAAACATGGTGGAAGAGTGCAGGAAAGGAGTTGTTTGTGCAGTTTTGTCTGTAACACAACACGGCGTACACAACACAACACAACACAACACAACATACATGTAGGCTATTCTTGCTTTGTATACCACCAAGTCATAATGATTACATTTATTATATAACCACAATTTTGATATGAAGAAGTAATGAAGGAGAAAAGTACAATGGAACATTAATAGTGCAACATTTTTACAAGTATTTAAAGTCTTAAGTCTACAAGAAGATGAGATAGACAATGGGGCAGCATTAATCTTACTCCATAGATGAACACAATGATATCAAACAAGTACTATGCGTTGTCAAGGCAATGATAATACATAATGCTAGGCTTTTGATTTTTTTTCCATTGAAGATTTAAAAGTCCTGAGTCTCCTTGATTGCAAAAAAACAAACCAGATTTATAGCTTGTCAAAGTTTCTATGGTGCTCGCAGGGTCCGGTCCGGAGTAGCGGCTTTACTGGCAGATGTTGGGGCGCCATCCCCATTTCATGGTGCCTTCTGTAGATTTTAGCATCTCTGCATCCATTGTTGTACCTGGGCGTCCATCCGGGAGCGCTGCTCGGAATGATGCATGCGTGCCACATTTGAATTCATCCATCAACTCTCACACGCTCCGACAACCGGCTCTGGTTTCACACAGGCAGTTGTTTTTACCTTTTTGCCACGGTTCCCACACAAAGGACATCCTGAATAGGACTTTTTACCCCAAAACCCACACACCAAACAAACTGGCAGTGTTCTGAGGAGAAAAAAGGTTGTGCTTTTCCTGTCATAATGATTTCTGATAGTACAAAAGTCTGCTCTTTTTCCTACCAAGTTATGAGTTACTCGGTATGAGTTAAGTTAATTATAGCAGGCAGTACATTTCATATGAATGTCAGCGAGTCACTATATTTAACTTTCAGTCAGAAGAAAGGGGGCATTATGCTATTAAACTGAGAATACAACTACACGGTGTGTGCAACCCTTTAAGTCTTAAAATATTTGAAAAAGACTTGAACCTTGGGTTTTTCTGGTGTCTATTACATTATGATACTTTGCAAATGAGATAAACTCACTTGGTCAGATTTTGTATGTATTAAAAATGTTAAGCCTAGAAGAGTGCCTGTGATGATTACTCCCACAGTATATAAAAAAACAATATTTTGCAAGTGATTCTTTTAACATCCTGGAAGCATAGCTTGTCCCATGATAATTGTGTAAACATATCCTATTTCTACAATGTCAGTATATTTGGTTAACTGTTTGTGTGCTGTGATGATGTAGCAAAGACCCAGCCAACGTTCACACGACTAGGTGGTCTGGAGCGTCATTATTTCTGACAGTTTCCAGGAATAATACACCAGCACGACTCATCTCGTTTTCATCCCCTCCCTTTGTCCTGACAGGAGCATAAAGGTTTTCAAAACTGCTTGACTGTGGAAGAAAAGCCTTAATCCAAGATGTTACGGTGTCAGATTTCATTCAGGTCCGATTCCTGGGTGCTTCCCCGCTCCGCAACTCACAAAGCGTTTTGACACCAAAGGCTCAACAGGTGGTTACATTTTTATGACAATATACATCATCACCAGGTGAAAGGCACACAGCGAGTCTGGAGACCATTTTTCCCGTGCGCAAGCACCAGGAGACAAGCGGGTTTCGGAATGATGGACAGAGTGACGATTTTCACACGAGCGTCCGCAGAAGGTCTTTGTCATGAAGATGAGGTTGTTGTCACGCATTGGGGGGAAGATGATTTGGAAGTCCATAAAAGTAGACTTTGACTGAAGGTTGGGGCAATAAATTATTTCCATTCTTACCATCAGCTTTTTGTAATAGCTTTTACTTATGGAAAGGTCAGAAGGTTAAAGCTGGACATTTGGGAAGTTACAGAATCAAGAAATTCAATGTGAAATGCATACAGAAATATAACATCATATTTCACAACATTGCAATTTGAAGTACAAGGCATGGTATTCTACAATAATGGACTGAGTTAAAGAAAGACTCCATACTAATTTACTCTGTGTAAAAAAAAAAAATTCCATTGTGTATATGAGCCTAACTGCTATTAAAAGTCTGACTCTGCAGTCAACACTTTTTTTTGCACAGGATGTCATTAATGCAGTTAGCTTTGTCTTCTAATCCAGCACTTGAAAAAATATTTGCTACTGTGACATTTGCTTGAAAGAAAGTGCCACAGATGTGCTAACTGATTTTGTTATACTCTATCTTAGCTTTGTGTTTTCAAATAAAGCTACTCTCTTTGCTTAACTTTTCAAATAAGGTCATGTCAGTCGCTTTGTCCAAGCTGAACATGCACGTGGCTGAAAGTGAAGAATCATGATCCAACACAAGGTTGCCTCCTAAATTGAATTTGAGGTTAAATAAACTCTTACTGTGCAAATATTTGACCTTTATCCTAAAGTCTCTCTATTTTGCCTGTGGCAAAGCGTGCTTTTTATCGTCTGTTCTCCTTTTGTGTGTTGGCTGCTGTATGAACTGACTGTTCCTGACGCATGTATTCTTCCCCACCATTGTAGTGTGCAGACCAACGCCTCCACATTATGTGCACCTGACCCTTTATTGTTTGTCCCACAGGCTGGTGCGGCCACACAAACGTCCTTTAAATGCACAATCTGCACATGGCCGGTTTCCGTCATTCTGCGCGGCGTCCCTCGCCGCTTTCATGTCGCCTCCCTCCGTCCCTGCAGAGATCTCACCCCACCACTTTTACACCACCCCGCTCCCTCCATTCTGTACTTCATTCTTGAGGATCGCGTCAAGAGCGGAAGCGTTGGACGCAGCTGAGAGTCATGTAGTGACCGATTGTCATCCCACACCGCCTTCCCCGCTGGACGCGTGACCCCCGCTGCAGCCACTGACCGTATGTCAAAGATAATAAGCACCTCTGTCACCGCTGTCTCCATTGGAGTGGACTGTAGTCATATTTCTCATCCATCCTTCCTTTGCAGCCCTGTTCTCACAAAGCCTCTCCTATTTCTACATCACCTCTTGTTGACCTCTTACAGACAGAGGTAGTCTTCCTTTGCAGCTATGTCCTCAGGTATTCCATCAGTGGCTGTCTTCACCACAATCACGATTTTCATGCGTAAGGACGGATATGGACAGCGCCACCCATGCTGCCCGCGTCCGTACGCGTGCCTCGACCTTGCCACGTGCACTTCTATTGTCATGACTTCTTATTTGCTCTGCCGTGTTTCCAAAACAAATATATGTTTTTAAAGACAAGTTTACATCTACATGTTTGTGCTGAGATCCAGTACAGCCTTTTTTGCCTTCGACAGACTCATCTTAGATGAAAAATTATATAGAGACCTCCAATTATTTCTTTCAGTCTTTGCACATTTCAGAAAGCTTAAATCAACCATAAGATAATATTATCAGCTTTCAGGCCTAAATACATGATAATAGTTCTAATAAAACCTTTTAACTACAATCTTATCTCATTATCTTTATCACCAACATCTTTTCGACATTCCTTTGGGGTAGTTAACTTACAAGTTACTGGTAAACACAGAACAGCTCTGTGCCATTTCAGATTGTGATCTTTGACTCACCTTTATAATACCAAGTTGGTCACTTGGGGATAGCTGACCCCTCACTCTTTAGTGTGATGCCACATAAAGATAACACAGGTAGTTAAAGAGAATACCAAAGTGTCATAAAGGTCTGAATGAAGGTCTTTATGCCCTTTTAAGAAGCAGTTTGAGCAAATTTCCTGTGGTAGTTATTGTGTACTGAGACAGGATGCATCATGACAGTGTATTGAGATTGTTATCTCTTGATTTATAGGACTGCTTCAGGTAAGCGTAGGAATACAGTTATATCAAGGACATGGCACAGATGTCCTTGGATATATGAGGACATAGCCTGAGTTAATAGCATTTAAAAGTGGCATTCCCAAATCTTGACGTCCTGCCCACAGTAGTTTTTGTATTCTCTTTTTTCAGTCTTTTCTAAAGATGTAATTGTCAAGGTGTGCCATATTTGGCCTCCTCTAATTCTGTGCTAATAGGACTGTAGTAACTTGGAAGACATTATGTTTGTTTTGTATGATGTGTAACCTGTTCAGTCATAGTTGCTCCAGTATACCAAATGTATATTGAGTCACCAGTAAATGATAGATTTAAACAAAGTGATGTGAAAATATCTTCCAAGCTAGCTTCTTCACACATGATCCACTTTGCCCCAATTTTTATCTTAACATTTGTCCAAAAATTTTATCCAGCACAAAATCAAAAGACTCCCAGTCTTTCGATTTTGTGTTTAAAAAAATTTTTGTGCGCGAGTGTGAGAATCTCGGGTTCCATTGGGCTTTGTGTTTGAGGCACAAAACTTCAGCAGGGGTCAGTCATGGTATGTATAAATAGTTGTGGACACAATGCCATTGTGATATGTTTAATCAATGTGAGGTTTATTTGAACACTGAATGTGTGGGAGAATCCATAAATATGTATTTCAAACATTATCAGTGGCCACGTGTAAAGGTATAGTCAGCAATATATATATTTTTTTACATTCAAACCTGAGAAACCTATTTCTGTAGCAATTATACAATAGGCAATTTGCATATGAACATTTTCATACTCCCTGCTCTTGGTATGGTTCATCCCTTTCAAAGGAACAGGCCACAGTTTGTTTGACTAAATAGCATTGAGTGATCATCTAACTCATATTAGGCAGGAGAAGGGATTATAAGATCAATGTGATTTATATATGGCCCTGTAACAGGGTTTGTAATCTGTATAAGTCAGAAAAAGAGTTCAGCTAAGAACATAATTTGAAAGAATGGAATCTTAAATATGTTGGCGGAAAATTAAAGGCTCAGCAGGTGTCTTCCTTCAAAGAACAAAGTCTGAATCGGCGTCGCTGAGAAGATTTGATATCAGTGTCACTGCATCCCTGTGGCAAAATAAGTTCTCCAAAAATTGTTCGCACAGGTTTGGTGGTCTGGATATCCTTTATCCCTTTGTCTTTTGACCTTATGCCAAATCCCTAGGGAACAATGGAGGATTACATTTTTCCTTGTGACTTTCTGATGCTACATTTAGCATAGCGTGCAAGGGTCTAGTTTCTACTAATGCCACTACTAGACCACACGGTTGTGGGTTTCAATCTCAATTTGTACCCTACATTTCTTTTACCTCTTGGTTCAAATTCACCAATTTAATACAAAAAGTGATAGGAGTTGCTGTACTTTACAGGCAATATTAAGCTTTGATTCGGTGTTAGAAATGAGTGTTTTAAAAGTTCATCCATGAATCAGATATTGTTCACTGACGAAAGCTAGTGGATACTAGCTGAAACGTCTGACGTTTCCAAAATCATATCCAGTTGCTTGAGTAACTGCTTTTTGACAGATATTGTTATCATTTAGGTCCACAAAGTGAAGACATAGAGAGGGGGCTGCACTCTAAACACACAGAAAAACATAGGCAAAGTCACACATGCATACACACGCACACACGCACATACGTATGCACACACACGTATGCACACGCACATACACACGCGCTCACACGCATGCACGCACACTAATGCAGACACAAACACGCCCACATTCTCACAAACACACACACAATAAAGCTCTTGTACAAGGACGGTGCAGTTCAGCACCAAGGACAGGGCCACGTCTAGACAGACTTCTTCAAACTCTTTTGCTCTTTTTCTTCTCTCCCTTCAGCCTTGAACCTTATAATCCCCCCCACAACGATGCTCCAGCCCACTGCATGGCAGGAGTGTCTAAATGGTGGACAATACCAGCTGTTGACACTGGTTAAGCAGGCTGCCTAATTGTCTGGCCTCGGGCGAACAGGCCGTATAATTACGTGATAGCATCGCGGGCCAGGACTTTCCCACGCTCCCCAGCCTTGCCTACTTTAAATAGACACGTCCCGATCATGAACACACCTGTGACACAATGTCAACACTACCAGCTGTATGTTAATCTCACCTGCAGCGGCCTCGGACAACATGTCAGCACGCTTTTATCACATTTCCTAATTGTCGACATGCCAATACATGCGTAAGAACGTCACAACCTTTTAAAAACAATCTTTGTGACAGATTTGAATACCATACTACCATCAAGTGGCATTGATCTATGTAACATGTGCACAATGGACAAAGGACAGATTCCACATGGCCCATTGATAGTGATGAATTTTCAGTCAGCATTGTTAAGACCAACATGGCATTTTAAGAATGAAATAGCTTGTGTTTGATGTAGCTTGTAAGTAGTTTTGACACAGAACTTTTTAAAGTGTTGATAATGATGATCCTACTTAAACATAGAAGTATGGACTTCTCTTTCTAACAATGCTCTTCAAAAAACTTCAAAACTACAAATCTGACATGTCTGAGCTTACAGGCATTTAGAAGTCACAGGTCAGGTCTTTATATTCAGAGAAAGGTGTCTTGTCTATTGTTGTCATACAGACGTGTCACGACATGTTCTCTGTCATGAGGTGTCATCACCTGTCTAGTGCAGGCATGTCGCGACAGGTATGAATGACTTCAAGGTGTGGTGGATCATATGGACTTGATTAAGACCATTTACTCCCCTTTTTGTTATTAAGACTTCATTTCACCCACTAAGTTCAGGCTCTAGCACCCCTATTGTTAATCGCTGTACAACGAACACTGTTATTATAGAATAGAAAAGTAAAAGTACCCCCTTTGAACATTGGGAGGAGAAAATGCCCTTTAATAGGAGAGACAGGAAGGCTTGGCATGTGAAGGTATTTTCTCACAGAGCAGAGGAGATGACAAAGACTGGAAAATTCCATAGGTTTAGACATCTTTTCAAAAGACAGAAACACTAATGTACTAATTCAAGATTCTCCCATTGCATGTAAAGCTATTGTAAGATTTTGATCAAACAGCTGACCACATTTAGTGATGTGTCTTGTGTACAATTGAAAAAGGGAACTAAGTCATGTAGGGGAACACCCACACAGGACTGGGCATGTGAAGATACACACAGGACTCGGTAGTCATTTCAGCTGTCATAACTATGGATTAACTAAGGTAATAACCTCACTTTCAAGGGCACACAAAAAGCTTGTCATCATTTGTTGTACATATATAAATAAAACATTTTCTAATTCAATTTGATGTCTAGAGAATAACAAATAATGACAGTCTAAAAGTAAAAGACAAATAGGAACAGCCATTGAGTCTTGTCAGTGCTTTCTATGTTAATTCAACATTTCACCACCTGTTTGATGTAATGATATATCTAATGACACATATGCATGTATAAATCAAAATAGCAGCAAGTCATTATAGTCCTTAGTATCCAGACAGTACAACTGATTTCAGACATCCCAACATGCGGAACATGTACAAAATTAGTATAATCAGCAGGAACATTTATTTAGGAAACAATGATACGATGTGAGGAGGTCAGAAGTCAGGGACGACTGTTAGTCATGATTTATGATATCTATTGTCTCTTTACAGGTTGGCCATGGAAGGAAGAAACACCTGCACAGGACGTGCCCAGACTTGCACATATATCTACCTTCCAAGTGCTGACATGTAATAAAAGTGTGCCATGCAGCTGGGTCAAAAGCTGTCCCTGCAGCATCTTTCAATAACTGTTCCGTGTTGTCGTACATGTACGTCACATGAAACCTTGCCAAATCTGTACTGCACAGAGTTGGCCTTGTATTCTGTCTGTGTCTGTCTCTGTATCGGTATATCTGGTATAACCTCCCTTCAGCACAACACACCAGCTTCGCAGGCACGTGGAGCAGTGGCAGCAGGCTATATTACACCAAACTACTTGTTGCACCTGACCTTTGAACACTAACTCTCTAATGATGATGCCCATACTGTACTTGGTGGCAGCAAGTTCCACTCTGCAATGTTGTTCAGGTAACTTGTGGGAGGGGGGCATAGGGGAGGGGTTTGTGGAATGAGGGGTCTGTCACAGTGCCAGTATGTAAAGAGCAGTCTGATTGGCTGGCAGGTGAGGAGGTCAAGATCAGTTGTGCCAAGGAGGTCTTGTTAAACCTTCTCGGTGGTACAGATGGTATTAATGACTTCCTCTTCTTTACTTTGCTTCAGGGTGCACCTGTTTTAGTTTTCCAAGTAAAGTACCAATCACCTGTTTATCTAACCCCGCATGTTTAACCCCTACTTTTAAACCTGATGGCACAAAGAAGAGACTACTTGATGGGACTAAATTAAACAAGACCTTACCCTGGAAAGGATAGCTATATAGGGTGCAATCAATGCTGCATACCTGTGTGAGGAGGGCTACTGCAACACCTTCCCAAGAAGGTTAAATTTGATTTTAAACCTTGACCTTCCTAAATCAAAATCCTAGTTATTACAAGAAGGAAAGCAGACTAGGACAGGGGTTATTATAGCATCTGTAAGAAAAAAACAAAATGTTGGTGGATATAAGACACCTGTTCTTAAAACCTCTTAGGTTATATCCTTTAAGTAGAGAGCTAGGCATGCCTGGACGCGAAAGTAGTGATTTGGGTGTCTACCACAAGAGACTGTGGAACGAAAATTGTAGGGATGTGTTTGACGCCTCCGGAAATTCCCGTGCCCGTCCGCCCTACCTGTCGGTCGGTACGTGTGAAGGGGGGTCTGGTTTGTGTCGGATGGGAAGGAAGGAGACGCCCAGGATACTGGATGTCTTAAAACATTATTGAAAGGCCAGTGGGAAAATACTTTGGGAGCATCTATGACCGAAGATGCGCAGACCCACATGTAATGTCGTCGGTCCGTTCAGCAGATGTCTAAGGGCCCGGTCACAAACACCTTACGTATACCATCCCCGTACGATCGCAAACTGAATGTATTCTGAGGATAGTCGTGTATATGTCCTGCAAAATTCAGCCGTCTTGTTACAAAAACTACAGGTTGTCTTGGATCCTTGTTTGTGGTTGGTTCTGCCAGAGGCAGAGCCCTCTTGGAAATCGTTCTGGATCAAAATCGCAGGACGATTTTTTTTGATAGTAGACGTTTTTATTGGGCTTTCATTTTTGTACTGGTAACTTTCTTTTCGCCAGCCAAACGGTTGACGAAGGATACTGTTGGTCAGTTTGAAACTGTTTTGCCGCCACCAAAAGATCTGTTGGGAGATTATGGTGAAGGATGTTTATAGATAGCGCGTTCTCCGCTCTCTCAGGTGAGAGACCCGGATGAGATAGGCAGGTGTGAATGGAAGGATCGATAGACAATTCAATAAAGGGCAGATGGAAAAACATGAAGTCTGTTGAATGCAAAATATGTAATAATGTGATTCGATGTTTAGAATACGGATGCGGCGATGGCGTATCCAGTACTCCTGTCCTTCTCATCGGGGTAATTTGAGAGATACACATCTTTTGGTCGATCCCTCTATATGTATACACACACACCGAGCGGAGGCCAATATGAATATGAAGATAAGGATATTTAGAGGTACGTTTACCGGACACGCACTAACACCAAAACATGCACAACTGTAGCGACTCAATCGGGTAAAATTTTCTGCGCAGAATTTGAACCTACAATTATACGCTGTTTCATCTGCAATAAAGGTTTAACTCATTGCTGCTGTCAAGTAAGAAAAGTTGCCTGTTGTTGTTCAATGTCTTATCGTCATTAATAACAAAAATACCATTTTTCATACAATTTTAGTTGTTTAGTTTTTACTTGTTCCATTCAAACTGAACTTAATTACGTCCCACCAGGCCCATTTTCTGTGCCCAATCGCCATGATGTGCCTCCTCGTTTCTTTGCCACAGCGAAGTTACGGTGAATACCAAAGAAAACGATGTTGAGTCCGTCGCGACGCGCTTCCCTCCAGTCGTCCTTTGTCATCCCACAGACAACACCACTCTTCAGGACGAGACAACCTAATTAAGAAAGACAAACTGCCCGTGTTGTTCTGTGCCGTGATTTTGTGTGGACCCCCTGCCCTGGGCACGAGATGAGCCATCATTACTGCGGGCGGGTGAATGAAGTTGTCCCAACGCCAGCCTCGGTGTTGTCTGGCATGTCGGCACGATAGCCGCTATAACCGCACCACATGTTGCCAAGCTTCGCCGATTTTCACGGTCGTAAAATTGATGTATGCAAGAAAAAACACGACACTCGTAATTGGCCTCGTAGAACTAGATTTGTTGGTCTCCAAGACTAAAGATTACTACAATACATGTATGTATTTGGATGACAGAAATACGTTGTTTTAGAGTTTTACTTGGCAAAACATTCAAAGGTTGCAAGACCTCTAAATATGCTTGGTAATTGTTAAAAAGAAGTTAATAGTTAATACAAAGCGTGTTGTTGTCTCCCTAGATAATTGAATGCACAAATTAGATGAAACAGAAAAATCCGTATTCCTTATAAATCTTAACAAACTATATCATTATCTCCCGGGTGATATGTACGTAAATCTAGAACTGCCTCAACAAGAAGTTGAACTGTCAACCTGTAAACAGTAGATCACATTTAGTATTGCTGTATTCTCATGTGTTTATTCATGACTTGTACTCACTAACTAAGCTTGTAAGAGCATAAACGCACAATAAAGGTATTTCAGTCATTCATTCTTGTGTCCAGGAACCTACTTACTGCAAACAGAATAGGAGCACAACCCAAGGAGCCTTGCACAGCCCATGGAGGTAGTTTTTCTACCTCCATGCACAGCCTAAGCCTCTTCCAGGCGCCCAGAAAATGTTCAAGTGAGCAGTTAAAATATTTCTGAAGAAGGAAAACACTGCCTCAGCTTGAAAGGAAGTTGTTTTTACGTTATTATCTCTGCACGACACGGGAATAACGAACTGGGACGACGTCTCCACACAGCCTCACGCTGACTCTTACTTTCTTCGCGCTTAGAAACCGGGACATACCGCAGGGAGTAATGTCCGAAATGAGAGGTTTGCTTAACATTTCTCCAGTTGTCCGTGTCGTGGGGACTTGGTCAGCACAATGGGCGTTTTTGAGAACTCAATACTGGCCTTTCTGTGGCAGAAGAGGAAAATTGCCCATTTTGTCTCAAACGATTGTTGTTCGTGGCGTAATGGGGCAGAGAAGTCGCACTGTCTGCATACTGAAAATGTTCAGCCATGGAGGGACTGGCGCTTTATAGCATCCAACTAGAGAAAACTATCTTGATAGTAAAGTAATCGTATACTACTTTAAGTCCTTTCCATTTTGAGCTATAGTCTGAGTATGATTTTTGTGGTGCGTAGATATCTTTCAGAGATATCCACTCTTGAGCGTCTTTGCAGCGTAGTCTTCTAGCATGAGAAGGCCTATAGGAAAGTCTGTACAGCTAGGCTAGCCTCTACCAGGCTTCAGGACGCGGCTGGAAAGAGTAGAAATAGAGAAATAACATTCCAGGGGAGTTGGTCCGCTCAAGGACATTGTCCTTGGTCCGCTAGGGAGTACAGTTGGCAGATTTCTACTCTTTCCAGTCGCCTCCCGAAGCCTAGTAGAGGCTACAGCTAGGCTTACTTTAAGCACTGGTAGCAGCGTAGTCTTCCTTTCAGATGGAAGCAATACAGAAGTGCGCGGGCGCTAGTTCATTTTCCACACACTTGAGGCTTATTTTACCTATTCCTGACACTGGTATATTCTTGATAATTTACCCGCATGGCTGTCTCGGAGAACGACGTTGATATCACAGTCAAACTAAAAAGCCAAAGCGTCCCGACTCGGCGCCGAATACGGAGCATTTCGCCCCCGCGCGTACACAAGCCTGGGCTGGAATGTTACAAAACTTTCGCACGTTGTCGCCCAGCCCTGTCGGACAGGTTTCCTCTTGTACATGGCACGTATACACGAGGGATCATCGGTAAACCGCCAACCAACACAGGGTTAATGATGTCCTTTTTTTCTCACTACCCATCGCTTGAATTTTTTACGGGGAAGTGAGAACTAAGGGCTTCACTGAATAGTCATCGAATCTGGGTTTCAACGGAGGGAAACCAAATTATAGGCGCAATAGTCTAAAAACAACATTTTTGTAAGCGTTCAGTGTCCGTTAAAACTTTAAAGAGATAGTAAAAGAGGCTGAAATGTCTTGGTCCTTGGTCTCCGAGTAAGTTATCTAATCGTCATCGTGTCAAGACGTTATCCGTGGGTGGAGAATTCTGCTGGAATTTCTTCACTTATCCCTGAAATTCCTGCCGCTCCTTCAAGGAATTCGCCCCAGTCGTTTTCGCATGTTGTTGCGACGCGATGTCTCGGCGACATTCAAACTACAGACACACGCATCTCCCCACCCCCTGCCGGCACATACCTACCACATACCCGGGAGCTAAGCCCTGTCGCCTCCGGTAGAATTTTTCACAACTGGCTCGGATATTTGGCGACCCTCGTTAGAAAAGTTCCGACGATCGGCGACATGAGAGGAAAGCGGTGCCGTTGTTAGCCACGTGCGAAAAGTGACGCCTAGGTGCTAACTGACGTCCCGCTACACGTGTGGTCCAGGTGATCACAATACACACCTTACCGCACCTCACAAACCAGCGCGAACATATACATGTCAAAAGCTCCGGGTCTATACAGGGTGAAAATTGTCCCGTATGCAGATTGATGTTTATAAGGGCAATCGCCGATAACATCACCCGTGAGGGTTATTTGTGGAGGCTCAAATAGCCGCACACGCCACTTTGCATTTGAAATGATTTTGTGGATGAATGACGTTTATGGTCAATATGTTTTTGTAAATTCGGGCGGCTGTTTAACTTTGAAGTCGACGTGCGCTTGCGTTTGCACTTGAAACAACCCCGTCCCATCCATTTCTAATTTCCAAGAGATTTATGTGAACGTTTTTATCAGTAGTTTGTTGGCAAGAAGTTTGTTTTTTCGAAGCACTCGTCCGTGTTATTAAATGCCGGTAGTTGCAGTATCTGGAGTGGGTATAACTATTTCATGGTACATGAGCCTGCTATGGCTTCACGTGTGTGCCCAGCACACACAAACCGAGACGGGGCCACACGCACTTGTTTGGCTTCCATTGTGCGACGTCCTGCACGCACCAGTAAGAACACATTCGGAACAGATCTCCTTGGTATCATCAGCCACCAAAACGCAGAAATTGTTTCACTTATCTTCGCCGGTCAGTACGAAGTTGCCACTTCTAAGAGTTAGCTCTACGTCAAAAATATAGTTGGTCAGATCACAGAGCGATCAGCATTTGCTATAGCCTGGGTTCCAGACCCATAGCACACTGGACACAAAAATGCTCACTTAAGATATTTTGTGTCCAGTGTGCCATGGGTCTGGAACCCAGGCTACATTTGCTACACCGAAATATGAAAAGGAAACAGTCGCCAAGCCGTTTTCCTGTCCGACGTAAACTTACGGCTTACTTGCTTCCACACATTAAAATTACTCTTGGAAGTCGCTACGAAGTGTTGGCCTGCTGAGGAACTAACAGTAGACGTATTTAAAGAAAGTAGTTCTTGATATAAACGTCCTTGCTTCAACCAAGGAGGCTAGATCAACACTTACCAATGAGTTCCATGCGGACTCATTCATTTCCGTGGCAGAAGCAGAGGTACAACAAAGAATATGGCTCTCTTTTCCTTGCGACATACATACTCTGATCAAGGAGGTTTAAAATCAATCTCCTTGCTCTGATAGAGTAGGTTCTATCACAGTATGCGGGTGGGAAGAGGGGAGAAAACATGTTTTATTTTATAGGCACTTTGCTTTTTGTACTTTACAATGCTATCCGCCTAAACTTTTGGTGACAGGTTCGCGACCGTTGCTGTGTTTTTGCATCGCTAGTTTTCCAGAAATAGATACAGCTAAGGGGTTGTCTAGCGGCAAATTAATCAGGTCCATTACACAAATGGGTCAAATTAAGACATTTGCATTCTTCTGAAAGGCTACATGGCTTCAAACGGCTTGCCGAAAAGTCCTTTGTTTTTTGTCCGATGTCCAAATTGATTGTTGTTTTCACTTTATTGGGGCTATCTAGTGCAAACACTTCAGACAATAGGACTTGAGCGATTTCCATGTGTAAGTTTCCGACTATTGCCTTCTTTCTTGTACTACCGCACCCATTTTTCCGACGTCTTGCAAGACAATAGGTTGATTTGAAGGCGCTCCGAATCGCAAGACTATATAGTCCCCATAAAAACATAACATTGAAATTAGATTATTTTATGAATGCACAGAGCAGTTGTTAGTTGCTATTGACAGATAGTCTGGACACGCATTTAGATTGGGAACGGTATACATACCGCTTCTTATCCAGCGGTTTCCGGGGACAGTGTCGGCTTTCTTATCGCTAAAATTCAATTAAGAAATTACCTGATAAGATGTTCATCTAGGATGAGTTTAAATGACGCGCTATTAAAAATTGACTTGCCACCATTATAGTCGTACGGGGCGATTAAAGATAGCAGAAAATGTGTATTGTATAGAAATCTAGTAGTTCTAGTCTTAATTCCCGTCCTTTGGATTGATTTAAGAATTGGTTTATTGATCGAAACTAGAAAAAAAACACATACTAAAACTACATTGCAGTCAGCTAATAAGGCTGGCTGAATTGCACGATCTTAAATTCAAAGCTGGGAAAAAAGAAAAGATATTTAAGCTATTAGCATTTGTCTAAATGAATGTTTACGTATGTGAGTACATTTGTATACTAGTACATTTTTCTTATAAGACCTATAGGACACAACGTACTATCTCTTCAACCAATGACAGTACACATATCATCTTGCTTCAGCTGAATGTTTGAGTGATATGAAAAACAGGCGGGTAGCTCGGTTTCGTCAAAGAGTAAGCGGAACATTGCGTACGGACTGTCGGAAGGGAAGAAAGGTTGTTACACCTACCCGCGAAATTTTGCCACGCGCTGGGGATTTGGTCGGGCTTCACACCCACGCCCACTCGCACGCACTGAAACCATTGACATGCCCGCCTGGCCTGAATGTCTCACAATCTTGCAGGGTTTCTATTGTTGTTCTTTTCTTTTGTAAGACGTCCTCCCCGGGGTTTTGCTTGTCTTCGGGGAGCCCCAAGACCAACAAAAATCAAAGAACGCGACCTGAATTGAGGACAGATGAAATTTGCAATGAAAAAGGGCGAGAACAGGTTAGACTAGTTCTAGAAGTCAAGAAGACCATGTCACTCGGGGTGGTCTATGGTATGTCATTTTGGTAGGTGGAGGTGGGTTGAATATTGTAGTTTATCGGGCAAGGGAGGGGCCAGCTGATTGTACACCGTATCGTTGAAGCTTTGCCAGGACGTTTTTCTTTGCGATGACGTATTGTCGGGCTACTTGCCAAGAAATCTCCGTGAACTAGCCTGGTAGAATGCCCCAGCTGTAGCTCCTGAAGACGAACTAGCAGATTTATGGCTTCAGCTTGATTTGTAGAATTTTGTATGTTTTGAAGTAGCCCTTTATGGTTGTAGACGCACCAAGGGCATAATTCCCCCCCCCCCCCCACGTGTAACTTCACTGAAAATACGTCCCAGTCGTGTAAAACGACACAAGATGACGTACTAGTATACAGCAAAAAAGACCCACACGTACTAGTATACAGCAAAAAAAAGACCCACACATCTACTTAGTAGCCTCCTGTGCAGGCCTCCGGGCGGGTGGGAGTTTTGATACTGCGTTTCGTAGAATTTTTCACGCGTTCTTTAATTTTGCCACGGCGGATACAAACCTTCTCTGTGCGGCTGGTTGTAGGATGACTGGCATGCAAAAGAACGCGTTACAAATTATACAAAACGCAGTATCAAAAACTCCCACCCGTCAGGATGCCTGCACAGGAGGATACACAACATATGCTTCAGGCTAAAGTTCAGCGTTGGTTTTGCAAGCGCAGATTCAAATGATGTCTCAGTACAGTGTGGAATTCAAAATGTTAAAAGGTTACAGCGTACATTTTACAACTTCCTAACTGTCCCCATTTGAACCTCTTTGCTGTCCCCAAACAAACGTGAAGACGTTTACTTCCCGAAAGCTTTTTGTCCTCCACACTTAAGTGTGGGCGGATGCTATTATTACGACGGTGCAGTCTTGTATTGGAGTGTTTGTTGTGGCCTTTCGTCTCATCACCTCAATTAAAGTTATAGTCATAACATGTTTGTTTCGCAACAAGTTTGTTCCGGGCAAGTTTTGCTCAGTGTGGGTGGGCAAAATAATGGCAAACTTGTATCCGGGAGACAGACAGGCTAATAGCTCATCCCTGCCTCAGATTTTGAGCATATTAAGCAAATCAGTACGAAAACTGGACGTGTACATGTACAGAAAATAAACAGCATGTGCTTCTACAGCATTAACCATTACCTCGAAGTTCGAACCAAGAATATTCTATTTTCATAACTTTTCTGATTTTTTAGTCTCATGTATTCAATTTTCTTAAAGTGAAGCTGGTTTCCTTGTTTTGGTCCATAAATGGATTCAAATGACGATCTCCAGTCGAATTCAAAGCTTTGAAGTACGCCTTTTCTTCTGTTAGCAACCGTTGATTTCTCAATTTCTTCGCTCATCTTTCAAACTGACCTTGAAGGGAAAATCCCAGCACAAAGCTCAGTTTCAAAAGAAAGGTTAAATCTTTGTAACACATGGATTACGGTTACACAGAGATCTGAGCGTGGTCAGCAGAAAAAGACCCACACAAGTTGATGACACGCACACATGTACACAGACATGTCCACACCCTGGGGCGGTAGGGACGACTTCTGCATGTGGTGACACGTACGCAGGGCACGAGATCGCCACGTTCCTATACTCCTGCGATGTTGACGTGTGCAGGTGAGCATTCAGGTGTCGTCAGGCTCCTTTGTTCGTCCGCACGCTTGGCATGACCGCCGTGTTTTGTCGTAAACAGTCTTACAAAGGAGTTAAAAGTTACTAAAACCGTCATGAAGCATCTTCGTCATTAAATCAAATGCCCCCGAGCATTTGGTAAAAAGCCTGTTGGAACATGCCTGTCGCGTTCTCCTTTTGAACTGACAGGTTGTTTTAGACAAATGTCCCGACAGTTGTGGCTTTTTCTGTGCGTGCAGAACATTTGACGAGCCACGAATGATAATGTATTGCAATTATATATAAGTATGACATGTTTAGAAAGGACACTGTTTTGGTTTTCTGCAAAACAACCGACCAGACGCTACGCGGCGCTTCTTTTAGGTTCCTATCATGGCACTGCTGCATTCTGCCGACGATCTGTAGTGGACTTGGGTCTAATGACCTACGAAGGAAGTAAAGTGAAAAGAAACCCTACAATGATGCTGAACGCATGTCGGGGCAACGTGAAACATTCACTGTAGTCCTTCAAAAGGAGTTGTTGTGACTCATGGTACAATAACTGCCGCATTTCCTGCTTATGTTTCCACTGAATTCCACAAAAACAAATAGTCTTTTATTATTGCCATTACACTACTGTGTATCCTTTCGCCGACCGACGTTATTAGCTGACTAATAACCATAATCATCATCACAGGTTTCAGCGCTGCGTCATGCGGTTGGATCGCGCTGCACCCCTAATTTAAAGTCCTCTGACACGCGCCACTTCCAGTTCACTACAGGCCATGACAACAACGATAAATATAGACTTTGTTATCAGGACTCTCAGATTGGGCACAACTTCCGCCATTATTATTCAGGTTCCCAAAAATTAATAGGTATAGTCGCTTTATACTTCTGCTTTCTTGTTGTGCTATTGTTAGAGGAAAAGGAAGTTCAGTTTGTCTCGTAAATTATCTGTGGCGTGAATTCTTCTATTGTAAGAGTTTTGTATGAGTCATTTACGGTTTCCTCTCCGGCTAGACCCAGACTTGAGTGTCATCCTGATTTAAGTTTACGTCACTTACGTTACAAGTGTTCACGGTGTATCTAACACGGGGATTTGGAGGACTGCCAAGATACCTGACAAGTGACAACAATCATTCATATATTTGCTTTCAAGTCGTCATCGATTTGTTACTCGACCACTTATACTATTACTAAAATTGAATAACCCAGGTACAAGTCACATGGAAACGACACACACGTATTTGATTTTCCAGCAATCTATTTTTTAATTCTCAAAATAGAAATAGTAAAACAATAGTTCTTCTCGCAATATCAAAATGCATACCGTCCGACGACATTATTGGGTCTCTGACAACAAAGTGGACCAAGCTATATATACAGAAAATGCAAAAAATATCTTCAGAATATGTACACAACTTTTCATAGTAGACACACGGAATGTTTAGTCTTTAGAGTCACAAGTCTTTTGTTTCGTGCTGTGGTCACCACGGTCTCCACATCTTGTCCATGTCGCTGGGGACTGGCGCGGCCTGGGCGGCGGGCACAGGTGACCGCTGCGCCGCCGGGCTCAGGCTGGGTACCGCGGTAATAAGTCCGGGCGCGGGGGTTACTGTTGGTCCAGTTGTCGACTGTACAAACGTGCTTGTTGTCGCTCCATGTGCGGAAGACTCGGGACGAGAGCTGCCGACCACTGTCGCGTTCGCGTACACAGGAATGACGTGGCTGGGCATTTGTCCACCTGGAAACGCCTGACTGGGCAGCAGGACGGCCACCGGCTCCCCGCTGGGAATCTGCCCCGGCACGACGGGGATCCCGCCGTACGCTGTTGTCGGGACGGCCGGGCCGGGCACGCGGAGCGGCGACGTCTGAGCCGTTGGGCTGGCCAGGCTGATGGCCCCGGCGACGGAGACGGGCGGCGCGGCGGCGGCCACCTGCACGTGTACGGGCTGCTGGACGGGCGCGAGGGTGTCCACGGTCTGGCAGCAGCTGGCGAGGTGGCCGAGCAGGCGCTGCTGTACCTGGCTGTCCACGCCGTCCGAGGTGGTAAGGAAGCGGGACACCTCCGTCATGCACTCCGAGTAGCCCGCCCGGTACTTGCTCAGGGCCACCGGGTCTCTGACGACGGCATCTGCAGGGGGAGACGGAAAGAACGTCGGGTCAGGCAAGGGGCACAGTTTGTCAACACGACCAAAGATCAGCACACACTTCTGGCACGCAAGTCACATGGCAAGGAGAAAAACACTTCAAAAAGATTTACCATGTGCGCGCCGACTAAAATAGCGTATTTGTAAATCGTGAAAAGGACGACGGAAATAAAGTTCTGCTTACCAGCAATCTGTTGCCTCTGCAGGTTACGCAGGTGCTTCACGGTCATTTCCAGAATGTCGGCCTTCTCCAGCTTAGAATGGCGAGAACTCTGTAAAAATAGACACAGGGAAGAGTCAAACATCAGCACGGTAGAGACATGTCTTTTGATACCCATGAATCAACTCTACTCTACTCTACCTACCTAACAATGGTTATTGTTGTAGACGTATGAACGAAGCATCCAAACGCGCACGGTGCGAAATATCAGATTCAGTACTTACGTCTTTTTTGAGGGCGTCCAAGATGAGGGTCTTGAGCTGATTCAGGCTGTCGTTGATTCTAGCCCGTCGTCTCTTCTCCATGATCGGCTTGGAAGACTGTGAACAAGACAAGAAACAAAGTTAGAACCAAACATAAGTATAAGCTGTAGTGACATACTAGTAAAGCAACGGTGTGAATGTGAGAAGGGGTCGGTGTCTCGCACGCGCCGGGCTCGGCACGCGTTCTACGCGCGACACACAGCCGACCCGACTACCGGGGGGTAGCCAGTCCCGGATTCAGGTCTCCCCCTCAGAAAATCCTCGACAAAGTCTTTCTCACCTTGCGACGTAGAGTCTCGCTAGTCTTGGCCTTCTCTGGTACTTTTTCTGTCGGCATCTTGGACATTAGATCCGTTCTTCCTTGCGAAACTGTGAGGAATTAGAAGAAGTGTCGAGCACGGCCGAAAGTTGTGTCGGAAGGGAGGGCGTCGTGTCCGAACGTCGCTGCGGCTTGCCAGAAGTGTGGGGGACAGATTACCGCACGGGGGATTTACGTCTGACCATCGGCCTCTTTTCCAACCTGTGGCCGGTCGCATTCCCTCACTGTAGACCAATCATACCCTGCTTATCAAAACACATGATTGCTAATCTTTACAAAACCACTCACCATTGGTCAGCAGTCACTCCGGTCTTCCACTTCTGTGCAGCGATTGGTCGGATTTAATTCAGGGCGGGTCTTTTGTTCTTACGTAGGCACTCCTGACAGTTGACATCTGCTGGCATGCGAGGTGAGGCAGGCTTATTATCCCGCTAAGCACGTGCCGAGGTTTTTGTCCGCAGCCGTCGGGAGTGTGGGAAAACCCCGCCCACAAGTTCTGCCTCCGCTCTACTGTAAACAAGTATTTCAAGTGTAAACAGAAGTTAGGCTGAGAGGCTAAATGTCTGGAGGCGTCGAAAGCTGAGAATCTCGGCAGATCTCTACACGATCTGTGCGGGCGGCATACTTCGGGCAGCATCAAAGGATTTCCCTGTCTGCAACTTGAAAAAAGGGAAAGATTTAGGGTCTGACCAATATGAAAAAAATATAAATCATTGCTCGTAACTTTTCCTACCTTTGAAGTCTTATCGTACGTGCTCATCGCCACCTCGTGCGCCGTGTTCTCGTCTGATTCGTTTGGCGGGAAAATGCGGACAGCTAGTAAGAAAAATGCAAATGTTACTACGAAGTAGATGGATGTAAGGATTCAGATAAGTCTTGAAAACTTTGTGAAGAAAGTGGTTAACAAGAAAGCCTCTGATGAATATGTTTGTTACTCAAATTGGTGTAGTTGTGTGAAACCGTGGAAAACATGCATTTCGACGTCGGTCGTCAACGCAGAACAAACCTGCCAGTGGCCATAACTACCTTACACGATAAGAGTAAGAGCTACGGAGTGTGGACACATACGAAGAATGTGTTTTCTTCACTCTCCCGCCTAAGCTGAGGTCCCATTTTGTACATCGTACCAAACGGAGACACCTGTTTGTGATCTGACACAGATTTGTGTGAGAACTGTGTGCCAAGTTCAGCCAGTCCTTCCTGCCAATATCGCAGTCCCCGTGTCTGCAGTGTATCAAACCTAACCTTGAAAACGTGTATGGCATAACGCCTTGCAGATTTCGCGAAGTCAGTGGAAATCCAGACGTGCAGGTGGATAAGAACTGCCAAGCCAGCGCGTCCTGAGTGAGTGACGGTGAAGGGAACACATTTCACCTGTCGGCAGGTGCAGGCTAGGTGAAGATTGTACTACATGGGTGGCACGTGTTAGGCAGAGGGTTGGGGGAATGTTAACACCGGACACGTGCCACGGGGCGCCCGCCACGGTACTCTCCCCGGATCAGGTTTCCTCCCCTCCCGCCCAGCCGTCGCGTGCGTCGCGGCGCGCTCCTGTGAGACGGGCCGGTGCGGTGGGTTAGGGAGAGAGTCGCGGGGGTACGTACAGACTCTGGCCGCCTGCCTAACCCGACAAACTGGCTCGTGGAGTTTTCCGGTTCAGCACCAGGTACTTATTACCGGCAGGGATTTACGGAGGATGAAACAGGGAACTCTATCTGCCGCCCAGAACCGGTAGCTCGATAGCAGGGAGCAGGAAGGAAGTTTAAGAAGGGCTGGGGTCTACAACTTAATCCCATACAGGTTCCGTACACAGTACACAGTGCACATGTGTGCGCTGACACAGGAGCCATGGAAGTGGGTTGTTGTCTGTCCGTCCACCTACAGCCTGTGTGCTTGCCGACGGCAAGACACAGAAGTTTGTGAGCACGATGCCTATGCGATGCTTCTATTTCAAGTATTTGTGTCGGTAGCTGTTGGTTTTACGAGGGCATTTAAAAAGTGTTCCATTTTGAGTTTGACTGACTGCCTAACTTTTTTCGACGATACATTTTCATCCTGCTATCAGCCTATACCTTTGTTTTGTTTTTCAAGTTTGACAGGTATATCCCCATCCATTGCCGCCATGTACCCATGTCTCGTTACCTCAGCACACTAAAGAAACAACCAGGCCTCTTCAAGTTGTTACAGTGGGTCTGCTTGATGGCCATTGAAGTCGGTGTGTGTACTGCTGTCGCGACACGGCCTGGAGTGGTCATCCTGTGACCAGTCAGGCACAGTTTAGACTCCGGGACAAACGCAGATGTGTATTCTCTGGCAGCTGGTTCAAATGTTTTGCCGTACTTGAACTTATGGTCGTCAACAGTAAATACTGATAAAGACGACTGGTTCACTTCCGTACACTGTAGTAAATACCGAACATTGTAGTGCGTTCACTCTCACAGGTGATGGTTTGTAGATAGGACTCTTCAGTAGACCACAGTTGTATCTTTCTATCTAAAAGAGCAGTAAAATATCTTTAAAAAGTCCTCATATTGACGTAGAGGACATTAATCACACAGAAAATATTCGTGATAAATCACAGGTCTGTGTTCCCTCAAATGTGTTCAGTTTTCAACAAACAACGGTGACCCATGGAAAGGTGGAAAACAGTTTGCATAGTACACACTATTAACAGGTGTTTGCGCAGGCGTCCCTGGATATTTAAAACATCTCACGTGGAACTTCGGCGTGCTCTTCGGTGTACAATGGGTTCTGTCGTGTAACAAACAGGAGGAAACATAGAAGGATTCTCACTGACCGAGAAAAGTGACTCAAAAGGGGTGCAGAATACACCCACTTCGTATGTCTGAAAACAACACACCTTCGTTGACAGGAAAAAAGGCGGGAAAATTGATTGTACAATTGTGCAGGAAAGAACAAAGTTCTTGTTTGCACAACGTTTATATCTATTTGCAGACTTTGTAAGGAAAGCGCGCCAATTGACTTTTCCGACTGACTTTTCTTGGATAGTTTGCTTTTCCCACACTCAGGGTGGGACCCTTGGCTGATCAGGGTCAAAGGTCAGGCAAACAGAAAAGTTGACTCAGCTTCGACGGGGGGGGGGGGGCTGACAGACGGACAGACACGCGACTGCTGACATAGCGATGGACTACCACTAAAACTATGTACAAGTTCAACATACAGAAGTCTTCAGACAGAGAAAAATGACCGTGACTTTACACGAGCCACGAAGCTAAGGAGCTGTTGTCCGTGCTTCACTGCTAGGTGGCGCTTTTTTGTGTGAAAGGAAGTACTAAGACTAAGAGTTATCGCTCTTCAAATAAGTGAAATTGTGAAAAATAGACTGTTGTTTCCACATATTTGTACACGTGGTGTGTGCCGTTAACCCCGAGGGTGGAAGAACGAAACGACGTGGTTATTTTTAGGACGACACCTGCGTTTCGCGCTTCGTGCGTATGCCTCCGGCGTCGTCATGACGACTGTGTCCGGGCAACGCAGACGAGAATGGTGCGGCGTGCTATGTATTTGGTCTCCCTTTAAACATGGCTATACACAGGTGCAGGCGTGTTTGTACATGTGTTCTTCTTTATAGTCGTGACCTGGCGAATGTTTAGAAGGGTTGGGTCAGAAAATGTCAAATCATTGACTGTTTCCAAAGCACAACACAGCCAAAAACTTCTACATTTTTTACTTCAACATCAAAAATTCATACATAGGTCACAAACATAACTTCAATCTAGTCTTAACGTAAAACGACCAGTAAGTTCACGTACATGTACATATGCCATCGAACGTAGTACGTAGCGCAATGTTACAAATGTTCAAGCTCAAATGTTATAGCGACCATTGTCTCTAAGTCTCGATAAAACCCTTTTGAAGGTAAGACAGAAATAGATGTTGCCCCCATTTGGTTTGAAGGGTCTGCTTTCATGTTACTGAGTTACATGTGAGTATACTTTTCAAGAATGTGTACTGCGGACAGAAACAATACGTAACGTACGTAACGTAACTTGGCTTTTCTCCTCAGTAAAATAAAAAAAAGCTATTCATCAATCATAATGTTCGATATCTCGAACAAGAAAAGAAGAATTATTGAATCCAACAGGTGGTTGAATGTTGTGTCCGAGTCAGGACGTTAAGTTAACTGTCCACTGTTAGCGATCAGAACCCTGGCGGTAGTCGCTCCGCTCGGCGTCCCGGCGGCTTCTATCTTCTCCACAACGTCCTGGACGGAAACAGGGAAACAAAACGTTAGGAAAGAAGTCCTCTTACAATATACTTAATATACTTCATGTATACTAGTACTTAGCTTTAAGAATCCCATCACAATATGAAGCAATATATGAAGCAACATAATTTGGCATTAGCATATTCAATTCTTAAAACTGCAATGTTAATGTCTCAAAACTGCAAACAGTCATATTATTCACCGACGTTATCCCCGTTATTTATCCAGTAGTAGAGCTTGATTTTCTTTGAATATTGTTTACCTGTATGTAAAACCTTCGATCATCAACTTATTCACCTTCATACATTTGCACAAGAAATAAGTCATCAGTCGGGAGATATTTTCTCTTCAAACTGTTTGCAGTTGGAAAAGTCAATGGACGTTGAAATAGTTTGTGGGCTCTAAAAGACTTTTAAAGAGTGTATGCCCCGTAGGTTTGTATGGCTTGCATTTTAGTCACTAGTTCCAGACCAGAAAAATAACCAGAAGAGCTCAGAAACACAGGACTTACATATCCCTGGATGACCTTGCCGAAGACGACGTGTCTTCCGTCCAGCCATGGCGTCTTCTCCACCGTGATGAAGAACTGAGACCCGTTAGTGTCCGGTCCGGCGTTCGCCATGCTCAGGATGCCCGGGCCCGTGTGGTTCAGCTTAAAGTTCTCGTCGGGAAAGTCTCCTCCATAGATGCTCTCCCCTGAAAAATGTTTCAAAAATGTATTTAAACCAGAAAGGTAACATTTGCAAAGCAAGTGCATAATGTTTACCCTCGCATATGGTCTGCTCTGTTAATTCTTACTCAAACACATTCGTGTATATGGTCAAACAGCACTCTAAATCCCTCCTGCTATGAAATTGCAACATGATGCAACCCAACACTAGTTACCATGTTGACAGATGTCTGGTTCAGGTCATTGACCTTGTGTTCTTGGAAAAGAGGAAACTGAGCAAAAACAATATGTTTTCCTTCTGTAAACATAACCATAAGCAGAGCGATTTTTTTATCTCAAATGTACTGTAATGGCTGGAATTAATATTCGATAAAAAAATCGCACATACAATCTCTAAGGAATGATTCCAATCACATCTACCTCCCGAGCCGTTGTTGAATTGAATGTCGCCCCCTTGTACCATGAAGCCTGGGATGCACCGGTGAAACAGCACCCCTTTGTAGTGTAATGGTTCGCCCCATGTGCCTCGGCCCTAGAAAGCAGAAAAAAAGCAATCTAATTTAGCAAGATAGGGAGACCAAGCAGGGTAGTTTGTCCACTATAGAGTTCATTTGTTCGCAGAATGAAACCCTAACATTGAGGCCACACCCCTGGTCAGTTGGAATCTCTTTTGGCCGAATTCTACTATGATCCTAACACCCTTAGGAAGGCCTGGTGGAGGCCAGGTTCTTCGCATGTTCTGGACATTCATGATTCTGACATAGCCAACTCAATATTGGTCTATCCGCTCTTCTTTTGACTTATTTTTTTTTCAGAACAACTTTTTAGAGTACGTTAGTATTCCAAACATGAGAAACTCTTACCTTTTCACCCGTACAGAGAGCTCGGAAGTTTTCGGCAGTCTTCGGTACGACATCGGCGCGCAGTTCGACGACGATTCGTCCTGCCGAACGTCCTTCGATGGTGATGTCAAAAAACACCTGCAGACAAGACAAACTCTTCTCTTCAGACATAGCAAGGACATTGTGACCTTGGACATAGGGAGCTTACGAAGTGTTTCATTCGTCGCCAAATCTTTTCAACAATGGACTTGGAAACTGATAAGGATATGCTCATTGGTTGTTTTCTGAATACTGAATGACAGCACTGTACTTCTGTACACCCACACTCATATTACTGGTACGGTTTATAACTGTAACTTTGCCTTCGTGAAATTCCAGCTCAGTGATATTTCATTACAGTATCATCCGCGTAATCATTAACTTTCTCGAGCTTGCGGTCAGTGACCCTAAGTTGTCAAGTATCAAAAAGTACATCCAAGGTCAAAACAAGACTAGGCACAATATGGGTGTTCATAAGGAAGGTTGTAATTGCGTTGTTGGGTTCGTTAGGGGTAAACATGTAGCTCGAATTCAAATGAGCTCATCTGTGTAAGACTGTGTTGGTAGAACCCATTGTTATAGAGTTCAAGCTTGTTCCAACAGAAAGAAATTTATGGTGAATTATTTCTTTGTGTTGGAACAAGCTGGCTTGAACTCTATAACTATGTAGCTCGAATCCTTACCGTTGGGTTGGATTTTTTCAGTCCGAAATGGAATCCAGCGACCAGAGCGACACCAACACAGATCACCAGTATCGACACGACTAGTACAAAGGTCACCGTCCGGGAGCACAGGCAGGTCTTCCGTCCCTTCTTGTCCTCGTTCCCGCCGGCCATATTGGCTTTGCTGCTCATATCTCCCTTCCTGGGTTCGTCCGCCATCTTGGTTTTTCTCTTATCTACCACAACAAGACAAATTTACTTTTGAGGCAGACTGGTCCGTGGTTAATGATATGCGACAGTGAATATGTTACCTATTGTAGACTGGACTAAAGAACCGCCAATCACACATCAGGTGGGAGAGGGAAAACAGTGTGAAGTTCTCCTTCACACGGTCTATGCTAAGCCTAAGACTATCCTTTGTGGATACTTTTGCATATTATATATACAGTTACTTATACTAGATGTGATTTAAGTATAGGTCTCAAAGTTTTCCAACAAACCCCAAATTAAGTCACAGCGGTTGCTGGGCTAAAGGTGTGTTACCTTGGAACTTACTACAATCAGATTTCACTGAATTCGATTCATATAATCTTTCAGGTCCAAAAGAAATATGCATAAGTTTGTCCATGGAAGATGATGACAAAAGAGTGTTTGAGCCATAATTTCGAAACAGCCCAAGGCCGGTGCACGCGTTTTTTATATATTTTTCCATGCGTTCAAACATCAACAAAGCACAAAACCATCGACATTCTCTCTCATAACGAAGCAATTCACACGAAGGACGTTGCTAATACTTCTAACTACCAGCCCAGCTTTTTGAAGACTTTCTAATAGCAAACAACAAAAGTATAAAACCATCGACATTCTCTCTCATAACGAAGCAATTTACACGAAGGACGTACCTAATACTTAACCAGCCCAGTTTTCTGTAGACTTTCCAACAGCAACAATGATGTTCAATAGACGAAATCCGCGCGGTAATTATGAGTCCCTTTATTCGTGGCTTACAGAGAATCCCCGACTGAAGGCCACGGCACGAGACCTGACTAGTAATTACTTTAATTGAACCCCTGGACATCTGTTGGCTTTTTAGGGGAGTAATTAAACTGAACCCGGAAAACTTGTGATGTCGGCAGTTGTATGCGTTGTTCAATATGAGATTAAAGTGGCAATATTGTCACACATTGTATCTAAACTTGGCCGTCAAACGAGCACGTAACACAACTGTCCCCCAAAATTGTACTACAACTGGATAAATGGGACAGTTCGTTTGACCTACTTTGGTCCATTGTGTGTTTCAGTCCATTTTCTATTCTGTTAAAACCCTCTCTGAGAACGAAGGAATCCCTCTGCCATGCTTTTGAAGCTATAGTACCTGATTTTGCAAAGCGTCGAAAATCGTTCACTCCAAGCAGAGGTTTGGGTTTTGGCTTATTTTGGCGTGTTTTTAGCCTTTGTTATCGGGCTTTCGTTCTTGCACTCGTATCTTTTTTTAAGCTAACTCCAAAAAAAGATACCAAAAAAGAAAGCCAATTAAAAATGCATAAAACACGTCAAAATAAGCCAAAACCCAAACCTCTGCTTGGAGAGTGCGAAAATCGCACACTTTATCATTTATACAACATTTCAAGAATCGTGAAAGCCTAGTATGCTTTATTCTCAGGTAGTGCTCTACAATATATTTTAACAAATCTTACATCTATGTAGGAATATGCAAAAACTGGACAAGGACGTTCCAAAACACATTCTATAACCGGGTACTTCTTGGCGCATGGAGTACGTTTTTCCAAGGACATTATACACAGAATAATGTCCTTGGTTTTTCCAAGCTACATGTATTTTGGCGAGAACAATCCTCCCTAGTTTGACACTTGATGAATCCATCAACTGTCCACCGTAACCATTTCCCTAACAGTGGAAACCACGGGATTACGATCCGCTCCTCCCTAATACAAATCTCGTCGTTAGATTTACATAATTCTAACACGAAATCGAATGGTTTATCATTAAATTGCAAAATCCCATACACGAAAACTTCTCACTCTCCCCAATGTAAGCCGCGACTAAAGCCTACAACCCAGCAGGGAACAGCTTACCCACGGCACCATTCATAAAGAATGGGCCGTGGTCTTGTGAATGTCGCTATTCGTTTTAATTGGGAGAAAATTGATCTGTAAAGGCTTACCTGGGAGTTTTAATGGGCTAAGCTAACGTTTTAATTGAGTCTTTATAGAAACCCACCGCTGTAAACAATTGGATTATTTCAGAGAACCTAGTCCGACAAATGTTCACACGAATCTTTTGTGGATAGGAGCACGTCGGTTTGATTGGAACAATGAATTGTTTTCTTCTTCTATTAGCGCGATTTTGTTCTGCATGTGGACTTTTATGAAATAGCAGTAAGTGTGAATCATTGGATTATATCTGAATCCCTCCCACTACAAATCCGACCATGTTCTGTGAATAGACCACATTGATATAATTGGCTGCAAATGGATTGGATCACACTTAAGGCTTGGTTATCAAGTTGTTATGACGATTTGGTTGTCGCTTTATGAAAATGCAGGGTGTTTCTTATAGGATTATTCACCATCTCTTGTCTACCTTTGAAAAAACATCCATACTTAGCTGGGAATTGACACATTTCTAGAACTTAAACCGCTTTTTTATTTATTTCTAAATATTTCTTCAGGATTACGATGCTTTCGCCTTGTGCTCGCCCGTGAAATTTACAGTTGAAGAAATAGTTAGTTTTTCATTTAAACAGACCATATGGACAGACTTAAAGACAATTTTGAAAAATTAAAAAAAAAAGCTATTTGTGCAGTGAAAATGGATAACATACATTTTTTTACGTCGATAATGGTAATACTGTCTTCATTCTTCTACCTCTTCCGGACACCCTTAAGCTCTGATAAAGTAGAAACTGGCCAGACAGGGTGTCAGAGGAGTTAGTCCACCCCAGAGTGACAAGAGGCCCTCCACATCACGACTCTTCTGGCAAGTCGTTAATCCTATATTTGACCACTCCATGTGTACGTTTTTCAGTCACTGGAGGGGTCTGACAGAGGGTCCGTACTCGGAAGCGACGGCGTCAGCTTGGGCAATAATTATTTAATCCTGCTGCTGCCTTGGATAATCGCCGGGGGCAGCCGGAAGAGATTAGGTATTATTTCAGACAAATTCAGGCTGTCTTCCGTGCTTTGTTTTACAAATTATTCGTCACCACAGATCACAATTCACACAGTCAACCTTTCACAGTTAAACCTCTTTGCGTTTTGTACAGCTATATTTGGTATATGTCTATGTGCTAGTATACACCAGAACATCGTCCAAAGGGAAGTCGATCTATTTTCCCCAGAACTTCATTGACACACACAGGCTAGATATATATAGAGGTACTCTCGAAGAAGCAGAGATTGATGGGGGGGGGGGATCGTTTCTTTGTCGCTACACCACCTTGGGCCGTCCATGGACCCTCTCTGGTCAATGGATACTGATGGCCAATTTGATACTGTCTTTTTGCCACCCTAGGATCTGCTTGGAGATTGATATAAAGAGACAAACAAAAATACAGCGACATCCACTTATGTGAACATTAGCGGAGTGACAAGCACGTCTTTGCGCAAACCTTGTACGCAGGACGTCTAGCCAGGGATTTAGGGCCAACACTACCCCCCATTTCATGCATAATTGCATTTCTTTGAGCTCGCACGGCGTTGGTCTTGCCGTCGCTGAGCGCTCCAAAGTGTGCCACTTGTACCAACAAACACGCATTAGCTGTAATAATAAACGCCACTACGCTCCACTTAGTGGACCATTTTGGGGGCACTTTCCACAAGAAACATTTGTACTACAAACTTTTGCGAGGTTTAACATAATTTCTGGGATACAAACAAAGCTGAGAGAGCTGCAGGTTGGCAGTTTGTCTGGGACGTAAGGCGCGACCTGTGTTGGTACGCGCTTCACGTGAAGAGCTAGCTGGTAGGTTTAGCAGAATAAGGCAGCCAGTGTTCTGGGTATTACTGTAGTAAAGATGGCGATGTAGCAGTTCTACTTCTAGCTACAAACTTGACAATGGGGAGATAAAATAGTTGTAGTAAATTGTCAATCCTCTTTGAAACAAAATTCGCTCAACTACGAATCCTATTATCAAGACCAGCGATTAAAGAAAAAGGAACGAACAAAACGAAAAATCGCATAAGCTGATGGAAAGGTCAAAGTAACTACAGCATATATTTTAAAGCTTTGAGAGGCTAAGTATCTAAGAAATAACATATATAGGTACCTGATTGTCACAGCTGCATGAGAATTGCCCCAGAATTCCATTTCAACTCCACACAAGAATGGTGTATGCGATCATGGAAGATCAGGTTCAAATTATTATCGTCTGTACAGTCTGATGCAAACCGATCCGCAGAGTTTCCTTCCATCGCCGAGTGCTTCCTGTCTCACAGGACACATGCCGGAATCAGATAGACACTATCTGGCGTTGAAAGCTGGCAATTTCAGGGCATGCTCGTTGTTTTAATTCGTATGATATACAGCTGCGGACGGTTTGGGTGCGTTGCAAAATGTGGCAGCTAAGCCGGAATCACCAGAATACAAAAGAGCACATCTGCGAAAATGGTTTAAAATCAACCCAAACTGCAAGTAATAAAAGGCATTGACGTAAGGAGTTGAAAAGAACTGATAGTAGTACCAAGGACGTTTAAAAAACCTTGGTAGTACCAAGTTATCCTGTAGGGAAGACCCTAATCATACGATGAGGCCTATGACTTTGTAAGCATGTGTCACTGACCCCTGCACCTGTTCAAGTCCCATTGTTGCCATAATTAAGGGTTCAGCAAACGTCATATCACTCAACACCTAAAGCCATGCTCCTCTCACCTCGGGCGATATCAAAAGGACAACCCAATAATATCTTTATCCACTTAATATCAGCAATATACTGGGTTTATCCCAATACAGTATATAATAGCACAGACCTCAGAAACTGATTGTCAGGCTTACATGAAATATTACACTTCAAACACTTCGGTAGCTTTATCTTATTGATGATAAGGAACTGTGGGTCAAGGTCATTTTATTTCCGACACACGCGCCTTGGCGGTAGATCTCAGATGTTTCCACAAGATTCGTTCCGCTGGACGATTCCATTCACGCGAAGGGACGCGCATATGAGGGGATGAAGGGACACAATGACGGGGAAATCCTAGACATAACTACGGACTTGGCCCAATGCGGATACAAGCTTGCGACAACAATCCTTTTCTGTCCTTCATCTACTGGGGTTTAGAGTTCCTACAAAGGACACGGCTTATTGTAACACCCACAACACCCTGGCAATATAGAAGTCATTTTCAAGTTTGGAATCCTTTAGATTCTTGGTACATTGTACCTTTATGCTGAGGTGTCTGTAAGAATGTTAGCGCGTCCCCTCCACAATGCCCGAGCTTATGCCTACAGACTAAGTCACTTCCTGTATACATTGAAGAGGACTTTGATAACAAATGTAGGTTTGTAGTTTCTACTCACAAAATGTAACGACAGGTGGCCACGCACTAAAGTTTGTTACGTACCATGAGTACTCGCCTTTTGTCCGCAGGGTACAACAATAAAGCAGACTTATGTAATAAGCAGTTCCCACGGGTTTAAGGGGCCAAACTGGATTTACAAAATTCCCAGCCCCATTGTAAGTACAACTATAAGGAAATACCTTCGCTCCTTGGTAAGAAGTTCTTTCAGTAGGTGATTCAGTGGGCTGTGTTCGAACAGCCACGCTCCTGTCTTCAGGCGAAGTTCTGCGTATCCCAAAGCTTGTAGGAAAGGCAATATTGCAGCGCGCATTGTAACAATAAACCCGTTATGTCTACTATCTTACCTCACTTAATAGATATTCTTTCTTTCTTCACCTTTACTAAGTCTTTTGCTTTTGCTTTAAATAATTGTAGTTAACATATAATCAGAGAAGATCCCCAAATAAGCTTGTGCGTCCATGATCAAAAACCATAATACGTTTTATTGACTTGTGAGTGGATAGATGTGTAAGATTATCGGTATTGAACCTTGACAGAAATCTTGACATCCAGTGGTAATATTCCATAGATCAAGATCAACCTTATCTTTGCACATTCATTGTGTTTCATGTCTCTTTTAAACTCTGCTTATTTATCCTCCTCATCCCTGATCATCCCTATGACCTTTTCCTGGTACTTGGGTCCGCCATCAGTCAACATCTTTTCTGTTCACTAGGATAACCCCTTTATACGCTAGAGACATCTTTACACCTTATCTTGGAAGTTCATCTGTGTTGGTAGAGGACATTATGAAACAAGTTTGAACTGCAATTTCCAACACAAGAAAATGTACCTTCCCAAATTTTCGACTGTACAACTCCAGTCGACGTCTTGGTAAAGGAATGAGAAATCCACCGCCTCCGTGACGTCACGCAGATAACACACGTGACTCCGTGAGCAGTGGATCATAGGTTTTCAACTTTTCTAGACTTTTGAACTTTTATTAGTTTATTTAATCCATGAACTTTCAACCTGCCCCTGTCCTGACCGGGTCACCATGTAGCCTGACCTGTCCGTGACATATTTGACCTTCCCGATCCCATGGTCAGCACCGGTCACCTCTCCGTCTCAATCCATCACGAGTAAAACAAAAGAACCACCACCACCAGGACTGGTGTGCAAATCTCAGCCCTCTTAAGGCCGTCCCCGGGCATGGGGAAAGCCTCTCTGGTGAAATTAAGTCCCATTTTAGATGCCATCCAAGTCAGAGAGACAATAGAAGTTACACGAAGAAGATGAATCTGTGAGCTCGCTTAGTTAACAAATCTTTAAGTCGTCGCACACCATGTCGGGATCAGTATCTGAATAAACAAAGGTACAGCTGAGTTAAGGTTCGGGTTAGACCTGAATGGAAGGTCACGGAAGTAGATGGGCATTTGGGGAACGATTATGAACCAATTAATTGTTACCATATTATCCTTTTGTTACCTTTCTCAATTGTGATAGAGATAAGAATGGGTATATTTCAGTAATGTAGGGATCATGTGAAATTTATCAACACAATTTTATGTGTTCTCAATTGTTTTGATATTTCTAAATCCTTAAAAGGATTGGTGCATGTGCTTGACTTTTATAATTGGCGGCTGTTAGGCTACATTTTCAGACAACCTCAAAGGTTCAGGTACGTACATGGGAACTATATTTATGAAAACTGTTCTTTTTGTTTTTGTCATTCCGCAGCTTATTTGATAATCGGAAGCATTTTGTTATGCATTGGTTTCCTTTTGAATGAGAATGCCGAGCCGTATTGTCCATTTGTTGGACCATTATCGATGAGTTTTCCTCTCTGTTTAACCTGCTTGGTTTCCCCCCATCTCTATGCAGGTGGGGTCTGATGAGTCTCCCGGGTCTGATCGAGTCGTGATCGGTCAACGATTGTTTGCGAGGACGTCACTTTCCACCAACGGAGTTCAAACCCTGTAGCAACATGCTGAGTCCTTCTGCAACTCTGCAATTTATGGAGTAAAAATAAAGTTTCAGTTTATTTCATTTTATTTTGTTTTACCAGCAATAACACTCAGGTACGTAACAACCTGTTTTTAAGGCAATGCTGGGTACACATAATAACAGACTATACAATATTACGAAATCACATACTATACAGAATGACATAACAACAAAAAACTTACACAAAGAAAAGACCACAATGCTCAATACATGGCATTGTGTTCGGCTGAAGACATAACAACTTGAGATCAGATTTGTAGAAAGCAGAAGTTCAGGTTTGCAAATCAACAGATGTCAGTTGAACTTGTTATGACCTTTTCTATTGAAAGTTCAGAAGGTCAAAGGATTTGTTAACCTTATTTGCACCTTTACATTTCCCAGATTAAAACTCTACACAAATGTGCAGCAATGCTAAGCTAAAGGTGTTCAAGTTTTTAGACCCACCTGTATAGATGAAAAATGAGAGGTGAAGATTCAGAATATCTTAATACTTTCTAAATTTCTTAGATAATGTGAATCTGTGAATCAACCAAAGACGCGTGTCCATTCAAATAGCCTACGTATAGTTTAACAAGAAAATCTTAGGGTGCATATTAATTATATATTTTAGGACTTCTATTATTTTGTCACCAATGTCTCATAACTCGAAAACCGATTGATTTGTGTTCACTGAAAACACGATTTGAAGGTGAAGAGGTCAACGTCAGCGGTCACCGGAAGGTCAACATACATCAATAGTACAAAAGGCATTCTTTTCTGCGACTGAACTTGTACGACAGATTATGATATATGACCCTGCAGGGGTAATTTATATGAAAGGAACGATCTGTTCCCCAATTCGATTGTCCTTTTCTGCTAATAAATGTCAATATTTGCGGCATCAAGGACAATATGGCGGCACGATATGGCCGGGTGTTGGGGAGGGTCTCCGGAGGTCCATTGAAGACCGATCTGTCATTGAGTAGGAACTTGATATTGTTTAGCAAATTCAAGTGGGTCTTTTCAGCACAACCGGTGGCAGGAAGAAACTACAATGTGTGTGCATGTGCGTCATAGGGCCTGTCAACAAAACACTGGCCATGTCAGCTTCTCTAGCTCAAGAACCATGAGCTTTTACGATACTTTGTTGCCTTGTGGCCATATTGGGTGGATGGGATTATTGGCACCCAGGCTACCTCTCCTATCGGATAGGAGAGGTAGCCTGGGTGCCATTCGATTTGTAACGTTAACTTCGGGGTACCGTTACAAATCGGATGGCACCCAGGCTATAAGAGGGAGGGCATTAAAACTTCAACTGCACGCAAGCATGATTATATGGAAAGGATGGGCAACGTCACAACACAACTAGAACGTTCTTCCATTCCAATAATATTACAGTGGTGGCAAAAATATCAATTGTTATCATATCGAAGTAAACAATCTCTTCTCTGAGGCAATGGCTTTTCGACCAGATGTATTTTCCAACACGAGGGAAATTCAATTGA
>NW_017804131.1:1675187-1675644 GCF_001625305.1 Branchiostoma belcheri
GACCTAGATAGACTCGTTCCCAGGTCATTAATCACATTGGTTAATTCGTTCCGCCTATTTTCCAGGCACAATTTTGTCTTTGTCCTCCAGATAACCTCATGACCCCTTGGCTTTTTCCGATCAGACAGAAGTTCATTTTCGAGCTGGTGATAATAAACATTATGTGCCTAATGTTATATACTCTCCTCATTTACATTTGTGACGAAGATGCAGAGTTGAAAAGGAATAAGAACTAAAGAAGATCTACTTTCCATCCGGAACATCTTGAATATAATGAAAACATTCGTAAGTATCGAGGTACTAAGAGGTGAATTTTTACGTGTACATCACCAAGGACAATGTTTTTGTTTCGTCATCTTTTTCCTGTAGAAGATGCTTAGATATGATGCTGATCTTTCTTTCTTCTCCATTCCCACCGTAGCTTTGTCTTTGATTCGAGGTCTGTCAACCTATGGCA
>NW_017804131.1:1675664-1761459 GCF_001625305.1 Branchiostoma belcheri
ACAAAATATCAATGGTTATCATATCGAAGTAAACAATCTGTTCTCTGAGGCAATGGCTTTTCGACCAGATGTATTTTCCTACACGAGGGAAATTCAATTGATTTGATTACGACCATTAGAATGTTGCCTCTGTTGTAACAAAATCGACCAAAGCTGTGTTAAGGATATTCAAAACATGCACTCACACATACAACCATTGAAGTCCACTTACAATGCGTATATGTATTGTTATTTTGACCGACACAAAAAATTGGATAATGACAAAGAAACGTTTTTGCATGGTGAGAAACTTGGTCTATCAAACACTCGTTGGGAATTCCTGTAGAGTGATTGATATATACCCCACTTTACGGGGCCGGTAGCATTCTTAACTGGTCCGTTTAAACACAAAGTGCCTGTACAAAAGAGCCGTTTACTCCCTGGACTACGGCCTGAGGTCGGCACGTTAACATATGGCGGTATTGTGTAGTCAGGACAAGTCTATTTTTCATCATACACATTACAGTACCAAGTAGACGCCTGGCATTTTTCTCTTTCTGCACTTGATTCGTCTCAGTCAATTAACAATGTATAACGGCGGAGGTCGCAAGGCGGACGCCCTAGAGTGCAATAAGGTCTCCTTTGAGTAACGTTGGTGAGACCTTATTGTCCAATGTAGCCTTTTCGCATCTAGTAGGCTATTATGAATTTTGCAGGGAGGTTCCCTCTAAGCTTTGCAGTTATTTAGACAACATGAGCGTTTTGTCCCTTTTTACCAAACAAGGGCTAATTTGAATGAAATTAACGCAAAATCACAATAAACGCGTTTCCCCAAGAGATTGTTGGCTTGTTTTTGCCATTGGCAAAATGTGAGGTTCAGTGAGGTAAATATCAAAGTTCATATTGCCACTGTTTAGGTCAAGGAAATGTCTATTGATCAGATTTTTCATATTTCATGTCTCCAGTGCTAAAAATTATGAAATAACCAATAATTGTCCCGAGATGTAAGCACTTGTTCACTCTGGTTCCTCTGTTCAACAAAATGGCATTTGAGATGAAGATCCTTGCTTTCCTCGTTTAGTGAAATTTATTGCAGTAAAACCTTGCTCAAGATCGCGATGAATCACGAGAGGACAACGACCGCCATTTTGGAATAGAACTGTCTTCCTTTTGTTCTCTCATCTTTTTTTTTCTTCCGTTCTGAGCTTTTTGTACCTTTCCCTTTCTTAATCTACCAGTACTACAGACACATTATATACCAACAGGAAGGTTCGTTGAACCTCAATGATACCAAGGACATAATGTGCTTGCTTGGAGTAACTACAGAAAATGTTTTTACAAAACATTCCTATAATTGGACATGGTTGGAATCTCAGAAGATGAACAGCTTAATGTACATCATATAGACCGGGATGATTTCACGGTTACAAAAGACGCAGAATTCCCCACTCTATAAGTCTTCTCAGATGAATGCTGAAGAAGGTCCCGCAGGGGAGATTCCTCGTGCCGCCATGACACTTCCCATTGTCCCCCGCGCGCGTGCGGGACAGTGAACGATAGGACCTAGATAGACTCGTTCCCAGGTCATTAATCACATTGGTTAATTCGTTCCGCCTATTTTCCAGGCACAATTTTGTCTTTGTCCTCCAGATAACCTCATGACCCCTTGGCTTTTTCCGATCAGACAGAAGTTCATTTTCGAGCTGGTGATAATAAACATTATGTGCCTAATGTTATATACTCTCCTCATTTACATTTGTGACGAAGATGCAGAGTTGAAAAGGAATAAGAACTAAAGAAGATCTACTTTCCATCCGGAACATCTTGAATATAATGAAAACATTCGTAAGTATCGAGGTACTAAGAGGTGAATTTTTACGTGTACATCACCAAGGACAATGTTTTTGTTTCGTCATCTTTTTCCTGTAGAAGATGCTTAGATATGATGCTGATCTTTCTTTCTTCTCCATTCCCACCGTAAGCTTTGTCTTTTGATTCGAGGTCTGTCAACCTATGGCAAATGAAATAACAATTATTCAGATAGTATGTTAACCAGTGAAAGAGGTACCGGTACTCTGATTGGTTTGATCCTTCAAGTAACACAGAGAGGCTCGCACGTGGTTTGGTATCAAGGAAGGTGCCACAACGAAAAAGGAAGATTCGGGTTTCTTTAAAAAGGACCATCAAAAGCTATCTTCAAAGGTGATCTCTTGGATAATTGACACCTGTAACCGCTATTTACTCACCAAGTGTGATGGATAGGTTTACCTGTGTATCTTTTGGCCACTCTTAATGGCTTGTTTGATAATCAGAGTCAATAGATGCAAAGATCGGCCGATATGAGATGAATGTGCATTTGTTTGCTTCAATTCCGAACAAGCGTTTAAAAACCCCTATATATAACTCAATATGCGACATTGAGATGTTAGTGCATAGTAGATCAGCTATATACATGCTGACTTGTGGAGTGATTAAAGAAAAGAGGACAAGAGAGCAAATAAATTAGATGTGTGCGCAGATGCAAGCCATGGAGAGAAGGCGACTGGTGGGGCATGCGGCAGGGGTGGTGGTACATTTGCGTCAACCCAGGCGTGCCCTGCCCGGGCGCGGAACACTTACAATGCAAACCTCTCCGGTACAAGCGAGCGGAACTCTCCGCCGGGCGCCACAATGAGAAGGCCGCCCAATTAGCGGATGGAGTTGAAAAGGCACGGTGAAGCGGAGCTCTGCAGGTGAAAGGCGGGAGTTCTGGGTCAGAGGAGGCGCGGCGTGTGACGGCACACCTGCCTCGGGCATCGCCAGGGGCGTGTTGGACATTTCCTGTTAGGACAGAAACTTTTCTCTATTGCACGAAACAATCTTGAGCAAGAGCACGACTCAAAGACCACTTGAAGTGTCAAACGTAACAAGTTCTGCATGATCACTACGAACAAAATATCTGTAATTTGAATTGTGACCTTATGGCTCCTGAACAAACGTTTAATGAAGATCTGCATTAAAATAGCCCAAAAGTAGACATTTTTCTATCTCAAGCTCGGAATCCGGTGGACACTAACCGGGCCCCTCCCTGCTAAAATACCTGAAGTACATGGAGATACCTGAGTTGTCATCACACACCGTTATCACATGCAGACGATACGACTATCTGACCACATGAGTCCTTGGCTACCATTCCTCTTCAGCTCAAGCTCCACAGAGAACACCCGAGAGCAGAACAACCTTGTTATTGCCACAATCGTGGCGTTAATTGCGCTGTAATATGCGCCAATGCAAACGGTTTTAATTGAGGAGTGTTAAGTGTCCATGCAAAAGTTTGTAGTCAACATTCGTAATGGCGCCGCACCCCCTAACACTGATCAACAATGGTGGCAAACAGTAAGGAATGAAAACTGTCAGTGACGTTCTTTCGTGGCGTTTTTCTCTGTGTGAAGAGGTTGATGGTTGTCTTAATAAGTGCATTGATTATAATATTTGTATGGCTAATACTCATTCAGCGTTGAGATGAAGTTTCAATACTTTTTATACATTTAGCACCAAACAGTTAAACGCTGTTAGGGTATATTTGTTTTGTTGTAATGGGGTTTTAAGTTGTAACTCTCCAAACTTTACTGTCCTCTTAGTCGGAAATAAAAACGTAAAAAAATCCTCTTCACCGGTTAGTCCTACCTCTTACTCTGCACTTAAAATGTAAAACAATGTAATTTCCTAACTTATAGCCTCAATAGAGAAACAGATAGCTTTTAAAAGACGTCAAAAAGCAAATTGGTGATGGAAACTTAAACCCACGCGCCGCTTTGTTTCGGCAAACTTTTCATCACTTGAAAGAGCCGAAAACAACTTCATCAACGTCCATCTGAGCCGCGCCAGTGTTGTCTCAGCTCTTAGCTGTTCTTCCGCGCTGTTTGATCGGGACTGGTGATGCAGATGGAGATATGATAGCGGCGGTGTTTGTCAGATTATTCTGTTTGCCGCTCTCTTCGGTCATAAGTTTACAAACAAGACACGGCGGTAGGACGTGACGAAACCGGGGATTAGGTGTCATATCTTCCCTAAACGTGGGAGATGTTTATGACAACGGTAAAATGGCACCGAAGACGAGTGCTGATAGCTTGAGCAATCTTCAGCGTCTTTCCGATGTCAGGAGTGTCCTGTCAACGCACGATTTTATCTCTTCGTCTTTTCAATGTGTATTTTTTTCGGACGATTACTTTCAATAAACATTTCATGCATACATATCCTTAGTTTGTTATTCATACTGTATTTGTTGCTTCCAATCAGGTGGAAGAAAAGTCTCTATCATATCAAATTCTTCTAATCTCCAAGCAGATTCTAGGGTGGCAAAACGACAGTATCAAATTGGCCAGGCAATTGGCCAGTATCCACTGACCAAAGAGGGTCTAATTCGCCACCCAGGTGGGGGTAGCGACAAAAAAAAACGGGCCATATATAAAAAGGTAACGATCTTCCCCCATCAACCTCTGTTTGGAGAGTAGGATTCTTCGTGAGTGCTCGGGACTATTCGGAAGCGTTCGGCTGTGACGTATTGTCCGTCCCGTGGCCCACAAACCGAAACTGAACAATGGCATAAAATCCTCCCAACTCTTGTTAATCCGTTTTCTCCAGGCTATGACTATCCGCCGCTATTATGTCTCCCCTATCACAATGGAAATAGAAACTACTGAGATTCCACAAATATTTCCATTGGGGGAAAATGGGGTAATTTTCACGACATGGTTGACAAAGCGTAGTGTTGGTAAATCTCCTATATACAGGAGAACGCAATGCCTATAATCTGGCTATTCCATCGGTGACTTTTTAAAGGTTTTTGAAATCGTGCCACTAAAATAGTTTGATCGCGATTCTAACATCAAAGGCCCGACATTTGCGTGCAAATGTAGTATATTTCTCTAATTTTTTTCTACACATATTATTTGGGAGTACAACGATTGACAGATATCTTCATCTAAAAATTCATCTCAGAACTACAAAATATTCAAAGAGATAGATTAATGAACTTTGAACATTGCAGAACCATGTGTAAACTTTGCATTAATGATAAGCTAATCATCCTGTATGTAGTTGTCTGTCTAGAATCTTACTGTAGCTGAGCAGTGCAGATTTCGTGTTGTACCCTTATCTTGTCGTGTTTACTGAGGCAGAAGGGTAACACAAGCCCACACATCCGGACAGATCTCGGGGTACAGGACCACAAATCTGCACGAAACGAGCCGCCTCACACACACGGCGATGTTTACCGTCAGGAGGGCTTACTGCCTTAGCGTCAAGACATCCCCACACGAGAGACCATGACGTCTCCGGATTAAACCTTATATGTCATGTGTATGAGGTGTAAGATGGCGGAAAACCTGTTAGAATAACACAGATAAACAGTAACCTTTCAAGCCTGGGCTAGTTTGAAAAGTTGAGCAGTGGCGACCAAGAAACCTTTGTTACTCTCTTCCGCTGCCATCCCCTCTGTACAAAGTGACCATGATACCATTTACATCTAAACAAGACGGTCGCCCTTCTCGATAGGGTATGCAGATAGAGTATTGTTTGGTCAACTAGCCAATATCTACCCTTCTGTGATAAGTTTAACTGACCTACTGATCAACTTTCCATATATAATTATCCGCTATTCTTCTGCACCTGCTTACAGAGTTCCCTAAAATCGCGTGCTCCTTGTAGAGCCTAAAGCACGAGACTTCAGAGTTCTTGTACCCGCATGGTCCAACACCTGCCGGCCGGAGTAATCCACCGTTATCAGCTAACATAAGGCGACATTGTTTGTGGCGCGGAGAGAAGCCGGATGGATCCTGTCCTGTCTGTCTACTTCAGGTAACAGGTATACACAGCTGCACACCTGCAGGGCTGGGGGGGGGGGTCCATTTTGTGTCTGAAGAGGACTCCGGGACGTTACAAAATTTGACAAAGCGTCTTTGGCTAAGCAGACCTAAAAACACTAGCCATGTGTTTCAGAAACGAGATTTAAGGAATATTTGCCATAGAGGAAGCAGTTGGTACTCTCAGATAAGAAGTAGGAGCGTTTGTACCTCATCTCCCAGCGCGTGTCGGTCCGGTACGCATGCCGTGTTGTGCACCAGACGTTCCCATGACGCGTGCCTGCCACGTGGCGTCATCTCCGGGGCCAGGAACCTAGACGTACGGCGGTGTGGATGGGCTATTGAGGAGGACAACAAGTATCTCCATCTTTTACAAGTCTCGATTTTTAAAAGATTTTGTACATGCTGTCGTTGACATTGTAGATCAGAAGTTTAGTTAAATCTTCAGGCGAAAAATGCGTTGTCTGAAGTCTAGCCTATTAAGTCTACACTACTGGAAAACCTAAGCAGTATACACGATGTTTTCACAAAAATTTGTGATTTACAGTTTTCTATTCCTCTGCGAGTATCAATCAACAATTGTCCACAGTCTAGATCTTATTTATTGTTCTCATCATGAAAAACATGGATGCAGTTGTCAAGATGGTATGCTTCGTATGATGTGAACACACTCACTCAAAAAGTGGCGAGTCATGACAATGTAGTGAAAGCCTGTATTAAAAAGATGACCCCAGTCATATCCGCGGAAAATTACCCCGTCTCTAAGCTGTCTCCCGTCACCATTGTTCTTAATCTCTGACTCACTTCCACACAAGGCTGTTCCACACAGGGACGGTAACACAATATGGTGTTTTTCACAAACAGAAATCCTCGCCGTTGGGGAGCACAATCAACATTCTTAGACTCAAACAAGAAAATTTATCGGATTTATGCCTTTATTTACACATGTAGGTCCCCAGCTTTCCAACCAGTCTCTTATTATGCAATTTAGTGCTGTAAATAAAGCATATAACTCATTATGGAGGACTTTATCAAATGCTCAAGTATTGTATCCGTCCAGCGCGGATTGTCAAAGGCCACGCTCTCTGTCCGCTGTTATGGAATGATTACTTCCTAATCTGGATAAAAGCTGATAGATAACCGTTCTGACCGACAATTGTGCTCAGACTTAGCCCAAGGACAAATGTTTGTGATGGCAGAAACGGGATAGCGTTATTTAACTACGTGCTTCAAGCTTTCCCGGAGGCATAAGATAGGGAGATGACAAACTGAGATCATAGGCGCAGGTGGATCAGAGTGGGTGGGGTGGACGGTAGTGGTCTCATGCTTTCGTTATCTCATTCTTAGTACTGTTGAATATGGGCCATAGTCAGTGATTACGTATCTACATAGTTTTGATTTTTGATTGCTACTAGCTTTCCCATTTTCTATCTTTGGTAGCTTAATTTGCATAAAGGCCAATAGACCCCCCCCCCGACCTAACCACATCATACCTTAAAATGATCAGTAAACATCAAGGTATGATTTTATGGTACTGGCCCAATTGTACACAAGGTGAGCTACGATTCCCATCTTCTGGGAATCTCCTCCTGAACTAATAATGGTAGGAAATTCGCTCGAGGAAAGCCCACAGGACTGGCTGTACGAAGGCGTGCCGAAGGAGATAGAAAGAAGCCACGTGTTGGAGTATCTGTGTACTATGACTACCCTGCAGAGATGTCTCCCGCACGCCCACTGCCCGGTCTCAGATGTTTTACCTGTGGGCTGTCCATCAACACTCCAGCAGTGTTGACACACCTGTAATTCACGCCTACACATGTCGCCCGGGATGACCCAAATGCCTGTCATTTTCCTCCTGCGGAAGTAATTTTCTGATTCTGAGAGCAGATAGGTCGGAGGAATATTTGGGACAACGCGTGGGTAGGTAGGTGTAACAACTGAGATAATTCAGTTTGAATAAGTCATTTTTTTCTTTTTATAAACATGCCTATGTGGGTCCAAACACCCGTCCCGTCTTCAAATGTAGACCAACTGTACTACGCAACTGGCTCTGCCGCCATGCAAGTACATCTCCTTACAAGTGTTTGTGCACAGGAAAAATCCGATAGTGTACCAAAGCCTCAGTCCTTCAGTTGCTATCATTCACAGTCTTAAATCACTCCGGATTTTTTGCACACAGTCTTAGAGCCTAAATCCCACCAGTGTTCTTCCTTTTCTCACAGGTGATCCATGTCTCACCTGAAGTGTTGGATGTTTTCTCAATGTCCGAGGAATCCGCTGATGTTTGAGGTTCTGTGTGTACCAACGTTCAGTCTTCCACAGTCAGACCGTCTTCCCGAGGAGGATTTACCCACAAGCAGCTTAAAACCCCCACGGTGGTACAGCCAAGCATGACACGGACGAGGTTTAGTACACACGGGGCCTGGCGAGGGCTGAAAGGGACGGTAATCTCTTGTTTACCTCAGGTGGCCGGCCCGTTGTAAATGACGCGTGCCTGCCGTAACGTACTTCGGATTTCTGTATCCCGTGTGTAAACATGACAGGATGGGGGCTGGGGAAAATAAGAGACGAGGGATGGGCCGGTTACACATAGGGGAGGATTTGGATAAGTCCGTGTGAAAGAGTCGATCGCAAGAAGAAAACGGGACGTAATCCGCAACAAACCTGCACGCCGGAGAGTTTAGAGGCTGAATCTGGGTGGCATGTAGGTCTGTTACACAAACTTTGATATCAACAGCGACATCGGGAAAGATTTGGTGATATTACAGTATTCCTCTAGAACCAATTGTTGTTGGTAAATAGCTGAGAAAGCGTTGTTTCAAAACAAGGCTCTGTACGAGAATTCATACCGTCCCTGTCCATAGTACTGAAGTTTCTTCTCCCGTAATACGGGAACTACGTGCATTTGTGAGTCTGCACACTGAGATATTTTGTGTCCAGTGTGCTTTGGGTCTGGCATCCAGGCTATGCTTGTGGTGAAGTACGCTATATTTTCAGTCACTGTCCACTTGGCTCATCTGGGGTGGAAAACGCTCTTTTGCCGCTATCTCGTGCGTAACAAACTGAATTTTCGCCACTTTGTACCAGCACGAGTACTGTAAAATCGCGCCAGCCGTGACATAACAGAATGTCTCGTGTCTCGTGTGCGTGTCTTATCGGTAATAGTGCTATCAGTCAGCTCCTAGGTACTTAAGACATTTATTCCTATCGCCAGAGACGCGGTCCGTCCCCCGGCGCCAGCCAGGCTGACCCTCCCCTACCATCCACCCGCAGAGGTCACCAGAGGTCATCCGTTCATCCACCCAGGTCAAACTTTATATACTCCAGGAACAATACCGAAAGTTTCCTCCTCGTTTTCTCCTCGTGGTGAGCTGATAATTCAATTAAAGCGTGTCACTATCTTTTGTCTTCTTTTGACTTCCTTGCACCTGCCAGGTGACCCCATCCCGTGACCTCTAACCCCGCAGACTGACCTCTGAGATTGGCCAGGAAACTCCAGCTGTTATTTTGTAGCCATAAGATTTATTTCTCCTCGTTCCATAAGTCACACAAGGGGCTACGATGTGCTAATAGATTTTCGTGTCCTATAGCTATAGCTTCCAAAGGTCTAACGTAGGTACTGTAGATCTCTACTTGTGTTCAGTACATCCACATGTCGACTCGTTAGAGCATAGATAATAGAAATGTGTTCTGTTCGTTTCTCTTTGAGGAATGAATCTTATATTCGTCCTAGTGTTTTCTCTTTTCTTTCTTTCAGGCATAAGAAATATCTTTGTGGCGTCAACAGACAACCGTTTTCTTACGGGCCTCTAAATCAACAGATACTCATGGAAGTCATCTTTAAGACATTGTCAGATTGCTGATGTGGACTTCAAAAGAACTGATCAAAAGAACATGTTAACAGTAACCTCTTGTCCAAGAGCGCGTTCGTTCTCTGAAACTCGACCATGTCTGGTCCATACCTCTCACGCGCCGCCATTGTTCGTGTATGCCCAAGGTCAAATGGCACAGCTCCAAGGTCACCCAGCGGACGTGTTAACATATGTGTTTTCTTTGTAGTTCTCCGATCTTCTTGACCTGCAGTTCGCCCCACCAACACCTCTCTACACGGTGTCAAACACATTACAGCTGGGTGAAAGGAGAAGTCGCGTGGCGCGGCGGCTCAAGCCGGGTGTCCACTCGTGGCTGACCCCTCCACTGACCCTACTTCCTCCCCGTAGTCACGCGCCAGTCGCACGCACGCTGACCATCTGGTCAGTCCGGAGGCGGGCTGGTCATCGGTCAACTTCTCAAGAGAGCAGGACACAAGAAGTAAAAGCAAATCTCTGATAAGAAAAAAAAAAAACATAGTGCCATTGTAAGGAACTAACGATCTTGCACTACTGCAAACTTACAAGGGGAAACAATGAATGAACTCAAGCTTAACTATGAGAAGATTCCAGTCAAAACACAGAGCATCATAATAATCATAGTAGTAGTATCTTATTCAGACACTTTTGGAAAGTGGAAGTCACCTTCAGATTCTTAGCTCTCAAGGAAGGAAAATTGTGGAGATGTCCCAAATAGTGCTAATAGGAGGAATTGGTTGTCCCTGGGAGATTAAGTTGGTACCGGACATGTGTCTAAAGGCCTTCTATTCCAAGTTTTGCTTCTCGTGATTATCAGTAATATTTTGACAACCAACCTAGTCGAGGCTACGGGACGCGCGGTGAATTACTAAGTACACTGCTCCATGTTTCATGATCAAACAGGTGGTCACAGAGAACAGATCAATGTTGGCGCGAACTAGTCAAGTTGTGTGTGGAGCTTGGACAGCCGATTTTGACAAGCATTTCCTAAGTTTCGGAATCGGCTGGAAAGAGTAGAAATTTGCCAAATAGACAGATAACATGCCAGGGGAGTTGATCCGCTGGTCAGTACTTTTGCACCTCTTCGAGAAACATGTAATCTGTCTATTTGGCAACTTTAAATTTATACTCTTTCCAGCTGCTTCCGAAGCCTGGTAGAGACTAGTTGTTCCTTACACGTTTTCCTGTGTCACTTTTTTAAATTCATTTTATTAAGTCAGGACAGCCTCCAGTATCGTAAGAAGAGTTTCCTTTTCTATCATTCTATCATACATATAATTCCTAAAAGTACTCTTCTTTTGACGACATACGTCCTTTAGGTGTACACAGTACTGAAACATTGTGTCGTCTCCGCTAAAGCACATAATGTTGCATTCCTCTGGCAGAGAAGGTCACATAATTACATCCTTAACTGTCCGCCGGAAGGTTGTTACCGTTATCTGTCCATCTATTATCGACAAAAGATGACCACTTGAGTCAGCAGGTGACCGCGCGGAGGCTCGACCCTACCTGACCCCAACCTCGCCAGGTTCTCTACGTGTCTCCTGGAAACACTGTTTTCTTTACAGGACAGTTTGTATGGAGCAGCTGGACACCTGACAAAATCATTATGTTCTTTACGTTGATTGCGAAAATAGGAGATCTTGTTATTTGGAAATATGCTTAGGACTACGTCTTTGGTAATGCTCGATCGTATAAAACAAGCGTTGTCTCTATTTTCCTAAAACGTTTCATGAGAAGGATGCGATATCTAAGGCTAAATCAGACAGTAAATACTGTAAATGCATTTTTGTTCGCGAAAGTTTTAACTTCGCGATATTCGCGAAGAACTTCTTGTCGCGAAGTCATATCCTCGCGAACACTTTTGTTCCCCAGCACACCATGCATATACGAAGACAACAACATTACGTATACTACAGTAGTACTAAGACTCGACGAATAACATCGTTTTTGTAATGAAATAGAAATTTATTTTAACAAACATACGTACCTTACTCACTTGAAGAAGAACCAGGAGCAAATACAGTGTCTGTAACCTTATATACGTTTGTAATTATAATATTAAATACTGTTGTCTTCTAGTCTTTTGCCATCTACTTTGTCGGTATACATTTTCTAATTCGTTTTTCTGTCTCAAAAACACTCAAATGCGGCTAGTGGCAGAGATAAAGGGGGGCAAAACCGTGTCCATAACTGTACATGTCAACGATCAAGCGATGGAAACACTCTGTATTATATCTGTATTGGTGATACGGATTGGGATGTTCTATATACAGGATGTATAAACCTTTGCATGTAAGATTTCAGGAAGGTGAGGGGTATTAGAAATTAGGCAGAGCTCTGGTTGTGGCGACCGATCCAGTGTGCTCGGTGTCTGAAGAATGAATCCATTCTACTCTTACTATATACGAAGCCGGGGAGTTAGTTAGAAAATGAAGAATTAGGACCCCACACGTTCTACTTTTCTTTCACCTGTCCATCAGAAACGCGCATAAGTCTAACATCTATTCAGCTTCCGGCAGCCGACAGCCAACCTCTGCCACCAAACAGGTGCCCTCCTCCTGCGAAAATGTTGTCCACATACGCACACAAAGAAATACCTCAACAAAAGTTTCAAAGACTCGCATAGAATTCATTTGAAAATGTTACGCCAAGTCTCCACAGAAATTGGTTAATCCAACTTTCACCGTGTTAAATTGGCTGTCCGGGAGGGCAGATGGGGAAACTAAGAGAAAATCTCCCTTCTTTTGTTCTGTGGAGTTTTTAGTCTGGTTTGGTGCCCGCTGTAGCAAAGGTCCTGGAACATTTGTGAGCAGGGTCATCGTACGCGTGGGCTAGAGTATGTATTACAGCTAATAAGCGTGCTGGCATTCTAACGGTGGCCAATGTACTTCGAAAAACTGTCTCTGTTTCATTCCGAAGTGCATGTAAAACAAGCCCATACTCATAACAAAGCGGATAAAACTCCTCTAAACCACTCCACAACTGAATAACTAGAAAGAAAACCACTGTACGGGCAGGTGGTTGGAGTGGGGTTTTGTATTTTCCGCTTAAACGTCCGGCCGATTTCACACCCTTGGCTCGCACCATTGTCCCGGTACAACACGCGTCCTGGCCGCTTTGGGTAACTTCAGAACGCGATACAATATGTTAACGCATTGTCACCATATGTCGTGTACAAAACCACCAACATTATCTAAGAAACTAGCCCACAAGTTCGTCTATCCTACTTTCTTTAAATTCCAAAGTAGTGTTTTTTTTTCAGAGTCAATCGAATACTAAGTATATGAAATAAGAGAAGTTTGCGGCCACGTCAATTTAGCTCGGAGCGAGCCCACAGAACTCATGAATGCTCTTGCCAGGGCCTTTCTCCCGGGCAGTACATTGTTACCTCAGGTCAGAATGGATTTTCCACAGTCCATTGTCGGACGATAGAGTGTTCAAATCGTTCTGAATGGATCCTAGTTGCCCGAGAAACCGATATTACACACATGTATTTTTCTTGAATAAAAATATAGCAGAACGTAACGCTTAATTTTCATACCTCTACCTTGTTATTGCCGAGATACTGTAGTTTTCGAGACAACCACAGGACAAAAGAATACAGGTTAGCCTTAGTAGGCCTGCATCTTTACCGAAATATCTATGCCATCCAACCACAAGTTACCGTTCTTGGCACCAAACGAAACAGGACAATAGTTACTTGAAGAGCGTTCGCTTTTAAATCTTACGCGTATCCACACAGGTTTAATATAGAGACCTTGTGCTATGGTAGTGTTCACGCAATCTGCTGACAAACTGTATATCTGAGCCATTCGGATTTGCAACATTAACAACAAAATGGTCTTTACAAACCTTTCCATTCAATGCATGAAAGATTAGGGCCGCTTCGCGGTGTAACAGACAAACATATCAGTCCCTGAATCTTGCCACGCAGATGTCTAAGACCTTGTCCGACCAGGAATTCTTTTCGAGACCGCCAGAGTGGAATGCACGCAACTGGAAACCTTCTCGGCTGAAGTACCGAGAGGTTGATTTCACCTCTGATAAGACGATAGGGAGAGAGATATTCCGAAACTCAAGTAACGTACAGCTTGTCCTGTCAATATTTGGGAAAATTCCAAACGTCGCACTTTTGCCTTTCTTTGAAATCTGATCGGTCAAACGAGACAGATAAGACAACTCTGTCCGATATCTACCTTATCAGTTTCAGTAACAGTTTGGAAACCATTTCGACACGGAGTTCTTGCAATGAAACAATTACCGAAAGACACAAATGCTGCCTCATGCTTATTATTCATTTTATGGCACCTTGAATGAGATAACATTGTGGATTCACACAATAAATGCTGCAATCGTCCCACACAATGACATGGCTAGCCTCTATCAGGCTTCGGGAAGCGGCTAAATTGGCCAAATAGATAACATGCCAGGGTCCACAAAAGAATACAGTTCCCCTTGCATGTTATCTGACTATTTGGTCAATTCAGCCGCTTCCCGAAGCCTGGTAGAGGCTATTACATGACACTGTACTGTCTATGCTCTTTGCCTTCGTATCTAGTGTTTCACCTTTGGTGGTCTTTGCACAGTCGCCAGCATGTTGGAATTTGTCATAAAACACGAGTCCTCTTCATTTTGTACTTAGCTAATATAAGCTAACCAATACCTGCACGCATAGCGTCTTAGGAGAGTCTCCCAAGGACAGTTTAAATGTCTAGAATAGGTATAAAACGTTAATATTGTCATAGCGTGAGTTGATTGACACATGTATACAGTTTAAGTGAGCATGACGGAATTCTAACGACTGTCCGCCGGCGGGATTCATCAGATCGGTGCCCCGGATCAAGTTGAAGTCCCGCTATCTGCAGTCTGGATCGTAGAGAAAACAATTAGAGAAACCTGCATCAGATAAGCACAGGTCTTATCTACAATCTTCATGCTTCAACCTTTACATCGAATTTCTGCATAAGTCGCCATGGAATACATGAAGAGCACCCAGAAGGTTTGGTACTCTCCAAGCAGAGGTCTAGGTTTGGGGTTATTTTTGACGTGTTTTTATGCTTTTTTATCGGGGTTTCTTTTTCGCACTGGAATTTTTTGTTGGGTTGAGTGAAAAAAATTCCAGTGCAAAAAAAATCAACCCCGATAAAAAAGGCTAAAAACACACCATAAACAACCCAACCCCAAACCTCTACTTGGAGAGTAAAGTTTTGGTGTCTCCTGCCAGACTAGACTATTGCTAGTTTAGACTGGTTTTGTGTCGTAAACATATTTGGTTGCTGATTCACTCAATAAAGAAATACTAGTATAACTTGACAAGTTAAGAAGACATCGGGCTTTCTGAAAATAAGTTGACAGGGATGATTCATTCTGTAGCGTTTTGAAAACAAATTCTGTTGTACAATTATATGATATGACTAGTAAAAATACAGTACCAGTACAGTATAAGTTTTAACAGGTAGACAACTTGTTGCGAACTAAAAGTCCAAAAGGAAATTTCTAAATATAAAACATTAAGTACATATAACCATAGTTTGAATGGGACAAATTTACAATGTACTTACGTCATGCGTCCAACGCTGACATGTTTGTAACTCACTTATAAACCCAGTCGGTGCTGTTAAGTCATTCTCCTGTCGTTATAAGGTGTTCAACAAGCCATTCAACTCACCCGAGTTCACTATCAGGCCTCTACATCGACCTTTTAATTGAGAACAAATGCTGTATATGGGCCAATAAACCTCCAATGGAGCAATCCAGCACACCTGAATAAACTATACAGTAAACAATGGGATAGAGTTATGGTCAGGGTACGATAAGGCAAGGCATTTCATCCTATGGTTTAACGATACATTAAACTTATTTGGGAAATGGGCCTTTAACATGTAGTGGTATGAGAACACGAGGTTTTTGCTTGATAGTCGAACATACGAAATCAAACTATGATCGTTTGAGTTCCATGTTGTTTTATTCCTGCAACCATGTCAGTCTATGACGTCCTTTTTAGACAGTATCATCATGTACTATTGGTGCATTCTTTTCTCATGAATCAATGCCAACATACTAGTAATCTCCGTGTTTTTGACAAGCAATTGGGCGTTTACTGTTAACGAGACACAACGAAGTCATCTATAGTTTTTATCAACTCTACAGTAAACGTTTTGACAACATGTTTTCTACATCCGCCGTTGTTATCTCCGCTCTATTGCTTGTTGGATGTTTATTGGGTTGATAAATGATGATACACAAAGCACCGCTGAGCCACCTGAGTAAACCTCAATACACGAACCTTCAGACCCAGTAACACATAGCCGAATATGGCCGCCTCCCGGACACTCACAACCTCCCCCCAAACATGGTTGGGACTGGTCGTCTGGTGGTTGGGAGTATGTCAACAGGGTCGGCGCGTGGTTGGCAGTCAAATTTGACTCAAATCTAACTCAAATTTGATTCGATTCGTATCGACAGATAGGCGCGGCCTAAATCCGGTCAGACTGCTCCCAACCTACCGCAAACCTTGGCTAGTTTGTGGTCGGGGGAAGGTTGTGAATGTGTGACGACAGGAGCTTTCCTGAGCCGCCAATCTCCAAGCAGATGTTTGGAAGGTAGATCGATGGGTTTTCTGCCAGAAAAAAAGGGGGCAACTATAAATCATTATGATCTTCCTTGTGAATATCTGCTTGGAGATTACTGATTTATTGACCAAGGCCCTGACGATACACAGCTTTACAACGCTATTTCATATCGACCAAAGCATTGGCAAAGTATGAATATAGGCACGTTACAGTACATTACATTACAAGTACGACTTCCAACCGCAATAGCACACCTGTACAAACACGGGTGGTTTTATGGCCGCAAAATAAAGTAATTCACACCAGAGACAAGTTGACACAACGACGATTAAGCTCCTTAATATGCGAACAGATTGAGTGACGTACATATATATGCACACATATTGTATGTCCACTTTAAAGATGACTTCCGCGCTCTCATGTGTTCTATGGATAACAACAGGAGTTATTTCTCTCAAATGGGATCACCGTGTCCACAAGGTCGACGTCGCTCACGTTCTGGCTTCATAAGTTGAATTTCAGAGCCAAAGTGTCATGCAGCACCTTCATTCCTTCAGAAGTCGTAAATCAAAGTACTTGCACCATAAAACTCAGATGTAACTGCACTTGTGGGGTCGTGTGGTGTAGCGGCAGAGTGCGCGACTCGGAACCTAGAGGTCCCGGGTTCGAGTCCTGACATGCCACCGATCTTGTGCCCTTGGGAAAGGCACTTTACACGACTTTCCTCACTTTGCTCAGGTGAAAATGAGTATTGTATTGTCCCCTGTGTTGGTGGCGGCATTAATATAAGTTGAAAAAAACTTGAGTGTGCCGTCACCACGTCTTGTGATTAGATGTTGGAATACAAAAAAAAAAAAAAAACTGCACTTGTGTATAAAACCACAAGGAGGCGCTTGGCAATGGTCACGCAATCCCATCGTACTGATACTGGTTCAGGCCATTTTACAAGGGAATGTCTGTCAATGAACTCGAATATGCACCCCACGAACAGAAAAATTTCCATTCAACCGTTGGCTTTGTTAAGATATAGCTTTCAAACGGATACGAAAAGATTATTGAGGCGAGCTTATGATATATGTCTTCTTGTACGTGCAATATATTCATAGCCGCAAGGTGCGCTTTTTATCCACATTACCCACAAATCCACCGCAGCGCCCAATTGCCAATAGTGAGTCTCAAGTAGATGTTGGGAGGAAAGGTCTCCAACATGTTACGTGTTGATACGTCGTACGGGTATATGATATGATATTTGTGCGATGTGATGTGTATATAGGTAGAATGCAGACTTTCCGTTACGTTCATGTCGGGCCAGAGCGTATGTTTGTCACATGTACAGTATCCAATAGGCAAGACAGAACATGTATCCAACGAAAGCTCTGCTTGGAAATAACATGTCTGTGACCCACCAGAGGTTGTTGCCGACCCTACATGCGTAATATGCAACACAATTCAAACCCTCGCTATCTAAGGCCATCCGTCGCTGTCTGCGGGCCCACTACACATCTAGATGGCGTACGATTGAGAGTCGCTAGGAGCGCAATTGAACGGGATCACTGCACCCCACGCCATATGTGTGCCTTTTCTGTTACGAAGTTCATACTGTCTGTGATTTATGCTGTCTCGTGTTGATCTCGGACTCCGATGGCCTACGTGCAGTTTATCCTGCGGTATGGACCTACTCGGCTATATTTGAAGCAGAAATACCATCACTGTTTAGTTGAACCTGTGGTCTTTATATGGACCGCCGGTGGAGGTTGTATACCAGTATAACCTCCTTGTATGGACCAAGGACTTAACCATAAGTGTCTGTATCTTCTTATTTATGCAAGTCGTAAGGCATTCCTGCGGAATTTTCTCACGAGAATTGTGTTCTAACACAACCTTTCTTGTCGACACCACAAAACCCTCTATCTGCTTGAACATTTAGTCCTACTGACTCTGTTTCTTGTTTACTAATACTTAGTAACTAATACTAGTCTTATTTAACTAGTTGTAAGTCTACACCGCTACGCTACAACCATCACAACAGAGTAAACACAGACACGTGTAGCATTAGATTTCAATTGTTTTATTGTCGATATCGGAGTATAAAAATAGTGGATATAATTCTCATATAAACAATATCTCTGATGAATATTTACAACATTTTCTCATATACAATTTTGTAACATCAAGTGAATTCCAGCACGTATACGAATATACGAGCTGTAGAGGCACACGTATAATGTCCGTACATTGTTCTCACCACGGCCTCCACATCTTCTCTGCTGTGGCGGGTACGGGTAGTCCGTACTTGGAGACGGTTTGGGGTGAGGTAGGGTTGGTAAGTCCGTGGAAGGTTGCCTCGGTTTTGATTTTTAGTCCGTTGGGTGAATGAGACTCAACAAGTCCGTAGGATTGTTGTGTGTAGACGGGGATGACGTGGCTGGGCACTTGGACGTGACTGGGCGACTGGCTGGGCAGCAGAACCGCGGGGATCCCGCCGTACATTGTCGTCTGGCCGGCCGGAGGACACGGGGCTTGCACGGGCGACAGTTGCACGTGCTGGCCGCCGGTGGGCGCGACGGGAACCTGGACCTGGACGGGCTGAGCGTGCGGGAACACTGCGGGCTGGGCGACGGGGTACGGCCCGGGACCGAGCGGGGCTGCAGCTCCCGGCCCAAGTGGTTGAGCAGCCGCTGCCTGACTTGGGTGTCCACGCTGTCAGTGGCGCCCAGGAAGCGGTTCACCTCCATCAGACACTCGTTGAAGCCGGCGCGGTACTGGCCGGGCAGGGACGGGTTCGTGTTGGCGGCGGCGGCGGCCAGCTGCTGCCTCTGCAGACTGCGGAGATGTTTGACGGTCATCTCCAGAATGTCGGCCTTCTCAAGCTTCGAGTGGGAGCTCTGTGGAGATAAAGAAAACTTCATAAATACACGGTTCTACAAAACACAAGAACTTTATAAGAACACAAGTGTCAACCAAAACATTGAAGGAAGCCATAAAGTTGCCAAAATACAAGGAGAAATACTTACATCTTTTTTGAGATCGGCAAGGATGAGGGCCTTGAGCTGGTTCAGGCTGTCGTTGATTCTAGCCCGGCGTCTCTTCTCCATGATCGGCTTGGAGGTCTTGCGGCTCTCGCTCGGACGCCTCACGATGAAGTCCGTAGAAGCGGGCATGTTGGCTACCTTCATGTTGTCAGGAGATCGCTGTAGTGTCGTCGCTGTGGTCGTCTGAGTTTGGTCTGAGGTAAATGGCCAAACGTACCTGTATTTATACAGAAATCCGTGAAAGGAAACAATAGAGGGTGACCCCCTAGCGCTCTCCTAATCTCTCACGCCATTGGCTGAAACCACTGCATTGCCCTAATTCAGGGCCTCTGATTGGTCAGACTCGTGGTGTGAAGCGCTGAGAGGACCATCTGGTGGCATGTCGGCGTCAAGTGAAGCTGATAATGGCCGCTTTTTTCCCAGGCACGTGCAGGGGAGCCGTTCCCAGCCGCCAGGAGTGTGGGAACGCTCCACCCACCCGGCCTGACGCTGCTCAGTTCGGGACAGGTGACGGGAACACTCTAATGACGTGTGAACTGTTCTCAGGACACAGAGATCCGCGATGGCACCTTTTATAAGTACAACGGTTTGAAGTTGTGTTAGATCGATAAAAATAACTTTGTATTCAACCAGTGGTAAAAACCAATACCTTGGAAAATTGAAAAAAAAAAAACTTTCAAAAGTTTAAAGTTGATGTTGCAAGAAATTTGTTAAACAATCACGTAATGCTCATTTTACTCGATGCAAAATAAAGTTCTGGAAATATATGAAAATAAAATAAAACAGTATAACCGGTGCTGTGTTGTGAGTATAATGATATCTCACAATCAAAACATTGGTAAGTTATGTACTTGGGAGATATTTTCTTACTACATGTATTGCAATTGGAAACGCGATTTTACAAGAATGGACTTCATTCTTTACTCGTACACACGTACATTTGACTCCAAAGGTATCACCACGCACGTCGCGTGTCTGGCGTAAGGTTAGGTCCCACGGTACGGTTCTATGCCTGCGTCAATTTTTGACACAAGCGGGTCGTGTGTTAGGTCCACTTGCCTTTTGCGACAGAAGCCTGATAAGTATTGGCCTTTCAATAATTTCATTCTCTGGTGCTAAATTAGGGGTGCAAATGTGCTTGTCGCGTGTCTGACTAATGTGCAACATTTTCCCACAGCCCACAGCTTTGTACGTTCCGTTGTCTTCCACCCTCCGACCGGTTTTCCCACCATTCCCACGTCCCCTGAGTGCGAAAATTCCTTTGTGATGCCAGGAAACCTGTTGGTGCGCCATTGTCGGCCTACTGCTACTACGGCGTTCCCACGACCCTCTTTTTCTTATGCAAAATTTGGCGCGAAAAATGGGCCATTGTGTCATCATCATCGTCACAATGTTCGGACGTCGAGCTGACCTGCCATCTGTCGTCCAATGTCACAATAACGTCACGTGATCAAAGATGGCGGACACACAGGATGGCGCAACATTCATGGCGAAGTTGTTATTTGTGCGTCTTTTGTAGCGACACGCGACTGTGGTTCGCACCTATTCTTTCTACCATACATAACAATTGATATTGCAGCGAGTGAAAAATGAAAAAAAATGAATATAGAAAATAGTAAGGAATGCTTCAAATGTGGTCATAGAGGGATAGAGCACAATGTAACAGTTGCGTACTTATGATGCACCAAGGAGTGATAGAACGTCCTTGGATGCACAGCAAGGAAACATCTGAGATCTATCATGTTAGAAACTTAACTCTTTTTCCCTGATATTCATTTCATTGTAGAAAAACATGATGAAAACTACTTTCCGACACTTTTTTTTATTAAGAGACCTTGCACTTTTAGCGAAACTTTTGGATAATAGAAACTTCCGTCTGTAACTTATAGTGTAAGTTTATGCAACCTCCCCCAAACATTTTTCTTCTATGTAAAAGCGAAAGAAGATCAATGTCTGACCAAAATTTCAACGACTGCACGCAACAGCCGCGATAGCTCAGTTGGGAGAGCGTTAGACTGAAGATCTAAAGGTCCCTGGTTCAATCCCAGGTCGTGGCAGAACTTTTTCGACAAGTTGAAGCACCGTATCGGTCTGTATTGCACAAGTCACTGGTATGTTGGTATTTTCTCATATGACTGTAACCGTCAAAGTTCGAGCTTTTATCCGGTGATCCGGTTTCTTTTTAGTCGTTGCAAAAGTTCCATAAGTATCTTATACCGCTCACTGGTACGAGTATTTAGAAGCCAATGCTACCATAGACGGTCATGTATTGTGTGGCGAACCATTGTTCCTTGATCAGATGAGTCGGCAAATGACCGACAGATTTGAGAAATGATGATCTATGCGATCGTGAAGTTCTCCTTGCTCCTATCTCTGTCATCTGCTGACGGGTCATTCCTCGTAATGTAGAATAAACACTTTGACTGGTGGCCTTGATGGGAAAATGATGACACATGAGATAGCTGGACAGATAAGTCTCAGGCGGATTACCGACACATTCCCAGCGTGGCAGGAGATTTTGTACTTATGCTACAAACAGAGATTGTGGGGAATAATCGTTACCTTTTTATATATGGCCGTTTTTTTTGCCCTGATCCGTCGGTGGCCGCGGAGCTTCTCTGGCTAATGGATACTGTCTGGCCAATTTGATACTGTCTTTTTGCCACCGAGAGGGATCTGCTTGGAGATTAACAAACCGTGCCAATGTTTTCACGCGTATCGTCCAAGGGACGTTTTCAAAGACTTCCGAAACAACGTCACTGTCGGTAATTAGAGGTCACAGGCACCGCCGAGTTAAACTGATGACAGTGGAGAAATGGGATTAACTAGTCCGCCGTAATGGACTCAAGATCGGATTAAAAGATGTCTCGTGTCCTTATTGGGCACAGATGACTTAGTTTGACTCTATATATTATTCATATTACGTGGTATCTGACTAATCTGAGTGAAAAACTTTGCCGTCGTTTGCTCAGTATTTTGATGACTTGTCTACAGGAATGGTCGACGTACTATACTACCAATAGAAGTTTCAAAGTTTGGAAAGACGGTAAGACAAAGTTTTTGAGATGGAACATAGCCGCATCCAACAGAGATACCTTATGATTGACTTAAGATCGCGTGGAGATTGTTTTTGTTTCTGTTTCTGTTTGATCAATCCATCATGATCCATCTTCAGACTCGGCGCTGAGGTGGAGGAATAACTACGATATCGCCCTCATACGGAGTACCTGCACAATGCCATGTCACGGGAGAGGTACCGCACTTCCCTCCCTGTCAAACACACGTCCTTCTCCTGGTGACCGAAGGCCCACAAGAGACCTATCCGTCAGGAGGTTTCAAACTTGTGGATAACTGTAAATGTCACAGGTTTACATGTACACATGCCGTTATGCGAACTAGATGTACAAGAGGAGGGTCATCTTTGGATTATATTTTCATTTCCCTATCGTACAAATATGGTATACGTATTTTCAACTGTAATGCACAAAGTGTACATGAACTTCACCATAATCTATTGTTCTTGAAAGCTGTTGTAAAGCACTGCTTTCTATGATCATGACAGAAAGGCGAGATTACTAGTATTTTGAGAACCCATTAGAGACAGAATCGCAGCATTTCTTATCACGTATGTGCGAAACGCCGAGTGATAATCAGTGGGCTGGGTTCACACCTACTCGATAATTTTTCTTGTTCAGACGTACGTTATAGACGATCATGAACTCCAGAACAGATCATTAAAAAAGAATGAAAGTATATATGGATGGAGAAATGTTTATGGAGCTTGAGATAACTTTGTGCATTTGTAATTTTGGTTCACTAGATCTGGATGTCGTACCTACGAAACTTTCCCCTAACATTCTGCTGACGTTGTCCCCATTGAAACTACTGACTAAACCCTTTATTCACGTCTCATTATCTTCAAGATGACTAGCTTTAAAGTAATTGTCTGTCTTTGGAGACTTTTCCTCTCGGAAAGTCAAAATTATGGGTAGTTATCGATGGTTGAGCGGAGGACATCAGAGCAAATTAATTGTGGTTAATGTGGCCTCGGCCTGTGGTGTCATCATTCTTCTTCTCCCCGATGACTTTTCTGCGTTGTCACGGGAATCATGGCGGGAGGGGGAGGGGTGATTTTGACAGTGTCCTTTGATGAAGATGAAGGAGGTCGGCAGATGTTTGTAACTTTTTCCCCTCCGCGTCCTTTCAGGTCCCACACGAGTCGCACAATACCGTTACAAACCGATGCAAATGTCACCAATTACGAGTGTTAGTATTTCTCTCCAAAGCTATTTGTTCAACTTTGACGGAAGAATTTTGGTAGCTTCAATGTAGTAAAAGGACAAAACAGGTAGAACTTTGTTAACTCACAGGAAATACACAAAGAATTACCACTGAAGACGGGATGTGTCTCTCCAACTTTATTTAGCCGCTAGCCGCAATTTTCTCTCTCTTTCTGAGTTTCTCACCCTCGTCTTCTTTCGCTTTCTTTCAGTATGGTATTGCATTATATTTGATACAAACTTTCACTACTACAACAGCCTTTGACATGAACGTACTAGAATTACAGAGGTTTGTGACTTTTGAATTTTACACAGTCTGTAAATCTTACTTTTTGTGTGTACTGCCATCAATGCAGATTTTACTTTGTCACAAAATGTATCGATCACGCCTCTTACCCATCTTAATTTCACAGACAAGCTCCGAATATTAGTAAGCTACGAAGACGCTTCAAATGCCCATTGTACGTAACCCACTGATCAACTTGTACACAGTTCAGCAAAACTTTAGAAACTCAGAAGATCGATTGAGTTTATCATGACGTCTCATACGTCATCATTTCCCCCCAGGCGGCCCCGACTTTGAATCAAAGATGTGGTGTTGGCGAGGGTTCGGTGTCCGCAGTTTGTGACAGATCAACAGAACCGGAAGGTCACAGGAGAACCATTCGTCAAACTTTCACATTCGTCTTCGTTCGTCAAACTTGTCGGCTGACGAAGATGTAACGTTTATTGGAAGAGAGGCGTTGATCAGTGAGCAACCGGTGTCACTGGCAAACGACAACTTTTGACAACTTCTTTTGTTTATCGCGTTTTTGTAACACAACAAGGATAACCGCATAGTTTCCCCGCTACTGAACAGCGTATATGGTTGGATGGGAAAACACCCAGAAAACTATCGCCACAGGACATAGACCATGCAAAGACTCTGAGTCTGTGTGGAGTTCACCTTTGTCATCGTAGGCTCGACACACTCTATAAGAATTTTGACTAGAAAACTGGTTTCAAGCTAGGACTGTGAAAAAATGTTTATCATAAGAGCGATCGAGGCTTTGGCCTCCCCAGTTTAAATAGAACTTATCCCTGGTTAATACTGCAGGAGGTGTGTGTGTGTGTGTCACTGTGTGTGTGTGTGGAGGGGTGTGGGTCGTGATAGATCGGTCTCAAGGTGCCTCAGTAGGTGACGGGCACAGCATGACACATTTTGTTATGTTTTCCGTATGTCAAGTTGTCGTGCAATTTGAGTGATGCACGCAAGTCAAGTGTTTTTTTTTTAAAAAGGGTTTAAATGTATGTATTACTATAAACCTGAACAGCGACGATGGCATGTTCCTACATTATTGCACTTGCCACCTAAATTTCTATTTGCTTAGCTTCGGGAAGCGATTGGAAAGAACAGAGATTGAATTGGCAAAACAGACAGTGTTCTCGGACTAACTCCCCTGGCATATTATCTGTCTATTTGGCCTATCTCTCTCTCTTTCCGGCCGCTTCCCGAAGCCTGGTAAAGGCTAGTATTTGCTAACCCCAGAGGCGTCGTGTTGCTCACATGGTTCATTGTTCCCGTCATTGCCACATTGGTGTGAAATACCACTTCGGTAATCGAGGGGCTGGCTTCACACCTACCCGTTAGTTATCTTCGACGGTCATAAAAACCTACTCTACAATGGTCCACAAAACACACGTGACGTTTGTTTGTAAACTGCATTCGTAGCGATGGGAAGATGACAGACTCGAGACGGATTTCTACCGGTTTCGACTTTAATTCAGTCTTTATCAAGAATGGTTTCGACTTTAATTCAGTCTTTATCAAGAATGTTTGAAATTATGTTTGTTTGTAAACTGATTCCGCTGTAAAAAATGAAATATCATGTTAAAAGTTAACTCTGTGGTGATAAAACAACCAGAAGACAGAAAACTAAGGAGCAGATGCGATATTTAAATGTATTTCTAGCCAGGCCAAATGTTTTCTGTTTTATGCTGATGGCCATATACAGTCGCTGGGAGAGGACTTGGCCCATATCAACAGATGTCATTAACTCTCACTAATTACCTCCATTAACTGTCAGACACTTCATTCTGCCAGGGAGGGGCGCAAAGGGACAAACAATTAACACGTCAGCAAATATGTATAAAAATTCATGATGCAGGCAGATGTTTGTCAGTTTTGTTTCCTTGTTATTTTTCCCGCGACAAGTCTGAGACAATAGCGGAACAAACCGATACAAATCTGGACAGGCAATAAAAGTTAGCACTGTCTAAAGTACTCATTTCTCTGTATATTACGAAGTGGATATAGACCTGAAGTAGTTCAAGCTAGCTATAGATGAGATTATCTGCATCTGTGTCTAATCCGGAGATCGGAGCCGACGGATTAGGGGTCGATCTGTCAGGCTTATCGTATTCATCTTCTCAGTTTGGTCATAGCGGAAACTAAACCAGATTATCATAAAGACACCGCATCTTTACGAATTTCCTTTTTTTTTACAAGTTGTACAGGTTTCAACTAATAATCACAGTTTGCTGAAGATAACCCTTACAGGTGATGTCAACATTGAAGCTATGGAATGCTACGTCGGTACCAATCAATGTTTACGTTGGGAAGAAAAACACAAATACAAAAGCTGTAAGATGCTACCGGAAACAGGGTAAAGAACATAGTAGATTTTTCAGGCAGATGCTACTCTGTCTTCTGTCTTTTGCTTCACTGCATAAAATACATCAATCACCCTCTCGCTCATCTCTCTAATCTTGTATGCGCCATTAATTAGGATCCGCATACTCTAAAAAACTAAACAATAAACGGGACTGACTAAGTTCTGCACAGTTGGCTGATACTTTTCAAACTCAGAAGATCGATCGAGTTTATCATGACGTCTCATACGTCATCATTTTCCCCCAGGCGGCCCCGACTTTGAATCAAAGATGTGGTGTTGGCGAGGGTTCGGTGTCCGCAGTTTGTGACAGATCAACAGGCCGGGAAGGTCACAGGAGAACCATTCGTCAAATCTTCACATTCGTCTTCGTTCATCAAACTTGTCTCCGTTCATCAGACTTGACGTTTGACGAAGACGTAACGTTTCTCCTATATGTTAGGTTCCTCAGTGAGTCATTGAAATACTAGTAAAAGAAAACAAAACAGAAGTGTTTCTTTATTTCACAGTGGGTTTATGTTATTGGTATAAAACATAAAACCTACTAAAATGCCACACTTTTCTTGCCATCTCAACTGCGCTAGTACAGAAATTTAGTTCTTTTTCCTACTTATTGCGGCAAATGCGCGTTAGCTATATTATCTAATTATAAAGGAACACACTAGTACTTAACGGAGACTGATAAGTGTGGACAATTGTACGTAGATTCTTGCTATGCGAACCTCCTTCCTTTTATTATTGTCATTCAGAATCGCTGTATGGCCACCATACAAGTGTAAAACATAACGGTTACCCCCACTTTCGCTCCTTGGGTTTTGCATCTCGACTGCCCTGGACCCCACCTAACTCCGGTATCACAGGAGGGTCGTGATGGATAAGTCCCATGATGTTTGTGATATATCGATATACTGTACTGGGTTTACAACAATTTGAACAAATTAAAGTCCACGACCACTACACACTTATCATTGTTTTAATCAGTTCACCACAAATGTTTGCCAATATACTTAAACTGATGCCAACTCGTAAAAGCGCACGCTGAAGAGGTTAACTGTACTCGAGGTTAACTGTTAACTGTTAGCGAACTAACTACCCTGGAATTTTATCTGTCTACTCTCCAAGCAGAGGTTTAGGTTTTGGCTTATTTTTGGCTTGTTTTTAGGCTATCTTACCGGTGTTTCGGTTTTGCACTGGGTTGGCGTTAACAAATTCCAGTGCAAAAAAAAAACGAATAAAAGAAGCCTAAAACACGCCAAAAATAAGCCAAAACCCAAACCTCTGCTTAGAGAGTATTGCCTGTGTGGCCCGTTTCTACTCTTTCCAGCCGCCTCTGAAGCCTGGTAGAGGCTAAACTCGTAAGCTTGATCTTGTTCGGACTAGTCTATTGTTGATGTTGCCACATTAGCATGAAGTAATAATGGAGGGGCAGTCCTGGCACTTAGGTGCTAAATGTGGAAGAAAGGTTTATAAGCGTTTTAATGGCATTTAAGAAGGGACAAAACTAAACATTGTAGAAAAGGGAGAACGACATTTGGTTTGCCGCTAAGGCAACAAGACGTCGTTAAAAGAAAAAGATTTTTCATTAAACTTTTTTGCCGATGTCCTTACGAGTAACTGGAAGAGGACGGCCCATATCAACAGATGTCATTAACTCTCACTAATTACCTCCATTAACTGTCAGACGCTTCATTCTGCCAGGGAGGGGCGCAAAGGGACAAACAATTAACACGTCAGCAAATATGTATAAAAATTCATGATGCAGGCAGATGTTTGTCAGTTTTGTTTCCTTGTTATTTTTCCCGCGACAAGTCTGAGACAATAGCGGAACAAACCGATACAAATCTGGACAGGCAAAATGTGTAACTTTTCTAGAATTCCACCGGCCTGATATCGTAGCATAGCTAACCAAAAAGACGGCGTTGCGTCCTTGTAAGATTATCCACATCTCTGTGTCTAATCTGGGGATTTTAGGAGACGGATTAAGCGTCGATCTGCCACGTTCATCTTCTTTGTCTCTTCAGGTTGCTCACAGCGGAAACAAAGACAGATTGTTATGAAAATAACCGGCGTAGTGCCAAGTACAATGGGCTTATGGCCATTGTTATGTTGTCTCAAAGCAACTCTTACGCGAAGTTTCTCCTCAAAGGTAAAAAAAGTAGAAGTTGGCAGCCTAGTGGTAAATGTACACTGGGTCATACATTGTTCCTGCACATATCTAACACATAAAAACGAAACAGGACAATGTTTTGTACATGTACATGTGGATCTCCTAGTAGATGCAATGAGCTTTCAATAATGCATTGATAGAAGCAACATGATACAGTTAGCAGCATTGTACTTCAACATTCAGGTCTGGTGGACATCTATGGTGTAGTCATGATGCATGTGTTTGTAATAGACTCTGTCTGTAACACCTTTCTGAGGGAAGTCACTCCGTCAAGTTTGATGTACCGTAAACGATAGCAAAGATGGATGGAAAATCTGAAACCCCAGCAAGGGATGTTCTGAATGAATGTCAAAGGCGTTTGGTGTGTGATGGATATGTCTCCTGTGATCTAGACGGGACAGGAGGGCAATCCTTGGTCCTATGGTGACTTCTCTTGGCGTTCTCATCGTAAACGATACCAAAGATGGATGGAAAAATCTGAAACCACAGCAAGGGATTTTCTGAATGAATGTCAAAGGCGTTTGATATGTGATGGATATGTCTCCTGTGATCTAGAGGGGAGGGATGACAATCCTTGGTCCTACGGTGACGTCTCTTGGCGTTCTTACCGTGTCGAAACGATTACGTCCGTGGAGTTAGCCTGAGATGTACGGGGGAAAGAACTGAACATAATAGCTGTCAAGTACAGCAATCAAAGTGACTGATAGGTCCCTGGACAGTGGACGGCACCGCTGAAAATCGAAACAGTGATTCTGTGGTTTAGCGTTATTTTGTACAAATAATTTCTTTCAAATTTAAAGCAAACTCTACGGAGACTTTGCAGGGGCAATGTTGCTGTAAAGTACGGTCTGATAAGTTGAAGGTTCTTACTCAAAGTTTTCAAATGGCCTTTGTTCTTCCTCATTATCACGTACGTGACAGTCAATTATTCTAACCAAGGGGATGGCTTCACACTTGAGCGTTATTTGCCTTTACAGCCAAGTAAATGAAGATCAGAAATGAGAAAATACAATTGACTTGGGGAACTGATATTCATAAAAGCTAACAAAAACTTGAACCGATGTTTGGTGACAAATAAGATAGAAATATACTTTTATATAATTGTTAGATGTCTCTCTTATGGCTGGCTTTTCTATATCTGTTTGCTTATAACCGTGAATCACTGAAACAAAGGATTTCTACATAAAAATCACGGCACAAAGCAGAAGACCTACGGAGGGCGAAAGGTGGGAGAGCAGTAATTAACAACTGACAAATATTTATACACATTAATTAAAATTCTAAAGGGGCAGATGTTTGTAAGTTTTGCCTTATTCAACACTTGTCCCTCCTACACATTCCAAAACAATACCGTTACAAACTGATTTAACATAAGGTAAGCAGCGAACGTAACGATTTTCTGTTCAAACGGCCTACAAAAAGAAGAGGATAGTCTTGTAGGCAAATCCCAGGTATATATTTCCAATCCAACTGTTAGCTGTAAGGAGATAGCTGGATCGACCACACAAAGTGAAGTAAATCCCAATAAGCTCATTGGTTTAGGTAAGTTAAGAAGTTGCTAACAATGGCTTTACTGTGATGAAAATATTGGATATGCAGAATTCATAAGGGATTACCGACTGTGTAAATGTGGACATTTCGTACAATGCATTTGTTCAAACATGGTGTATCTTTTTCTTATTCTCACAACAGTGCTAAAGACTATTTACACAGTATTTTAACACTACAGACTACATTAATGATTCTATTAAAAAGTTCCAGTCATCATTCCAGCCAATCATTGTTATCATGATAACTATGCATGATTTAGTTCAAGGATTGATTGAGTGATCATGATTCTTATCTTTATAAATACATATATTCCCCTTCTACTGGCTCTGAATATTTACCATACTAATCAAAGAACCAACATATGCATATTATAGAAGAAGTGGTTAAATTCGTCTTGGGTGTTGGCTTGGTACAGTATACACAACTTTGATAGCTGTAGTTGGCCTTTTGGAGAGACAGGTTTATTTTTCAAAACATAAACAGTGAGTCAAGTGCTATGTACTTCACCAGATTGTACACTCTATTTGTGTATAACAACTGAATAAACCCCTAATACTGCCCATACACATACATCAACACACTGCATGTACAAGTATTCTTGGGCTTTTTGTCTGGTGGTTGGGAAAGAACTTAAATGTTTTCTTCGTCTATACTTGGTGTTTGGAACGTTGTTGCCATGACTTGAGTGTGTTGCGGTGCAATAAAAGTGATTAATAGACTTTCTGTAATCAGAGTCGCTCATTAGGATTTACAAAATTGCCACAAGGATTTAGGTTCCGCCATGGTTAAAAAAACGGCATCATTCGAACTGGTGTTAGAAACAGGGTGGCAAAGAACAGTAGGGTTTACTCGCAGTTTTAGTTTTCAGTGACTGATTTAATTATGAGGTGACGTTTGTTTGATGTGAAGTTATCTTTGCTCATGTACAGTGAGCGCCGCTACAAAGTTGCATAGCTACAACGAAGTAGGGATTCCCCAGTTTCAAACGTCGGAAAACAAGGCTTACTGCGTTTAAGTCGACGAAAGTTGCCACGTGCAATTAGCCAATTCAAAGATATAATTTTACCACAGTGGTTGTTCCATTCTCCAGACCGCGCTAGTTTGGCTACAGTAGTTGGTATAAAGTCGCGTCGCTACACGTTCCTACGCAACAGTGTTCCACGTGACCGATTAGGAAGGTAATAAATTACCTGTCCAATATAACATTATAGGGTTGACCTGTAGCTGATGACAACGCAAACAAACACTGCCCTGAGTATATAATTTTGTAGCCGCGGTAAGAACGGAGTTTATATCTGCCTCACTGCTACGAGATTTCGCTGTCAAAAATTCTCTCTGTGTATCGTGAGGGTGAGCGAGGATGGGGAAGTGTTTTTCAGCAGCCGTGGACGCCTTGGATGACGACAACCACAGTCACCACAGTCATCACAGTCACCACGGTCATGGTCACGGGCACGGGCGCCACAAGCTTGGGCTGGGCTGCTGCCTAGCGCTGTGCTGCGGCATCTGTATCGGCCACAAGATGCGGTCAAGGGCAAGTTCTCACTCCAGCCACCACTCGCACAAGTCTCACCACTCGCACCGCTCTCACAAGAAACACAAGAAGCACAAGAAGCACGGGCATGGGCATGGCCACCGGAGGGGGTCCAACTCCAGCTAAACAGACAGGTAAGGAATAACATACACCTGGAATTGTCCTGATATTGCATTTATGATGTAACAACATAAATTGTATATCTAGCAGTTTCTTATACAAAGGGATGTACTGGTTATAATCTCCGTATATGTCTGCATATAATGAAGGCAAAGAATTGACGTAAGTCTCCCCCTCGAACCACGGAAAGTCGCCATGCGTCCTTGAGGGAAAACAAAGTGTATCCATTCGGGTCAAAGTTCACCCTATCGCCAGGTAGACGATATGATACTGTAGTACCTATAGGGATTATATCTAAAGCTATTCTGTGACTAGTTTTGGCCTCAGTTAAACACAAATGTCTTCTTTAGGTTGGGAAAAGTCAGATTTTGACTCAGCTGGGGGCTGTCAAACACAGGGCGTTACCGGCGAACGTCGACTAAATGTGTTATTTACTCAGGGCGGACCCTTAAAGTGCCGTGTTGTTACTAAGGAACAGGCGTTCCTCGTTACGTACGAATGCACATGAAGCTACAGTAGTGATAGATACAATAGTCACGGTCGACCATACTTTGTCTTGGATTGATTGAGAACTTCGTGGAATACTGAAATCAGAAGATTGAAACATTATGCAAACTTTTCTTTGATTTCATGATATCCTTTAGTAGACTAGTACTCTGTCGTGAAACAATCTACGCAGTAAATGTGTCAGTTTATCAGTAGAAATGCCTTCTTGTCCACCCCAGAAAGCTATGTGAAAAACTCTGACGTCAATTGTCATTACTGCATAGCAACAGTCATTACTTTGAACACTGCACTGTATTTTCCTGTATGAAAAGCGAAAAGAGTCCCGAAGAAGAGATAGAAGACGAACGAACGTTTCTGACGAAAAAGTTGCTTTAAAGTTCCTAAGAACATAGACCGCCCATTGTAAAGACAGACTAACATTTACTCTTCTGTACTCCGTTTCAGAAGTTGGACTTTTAAGAGCTCTGGGACAACAGACGACGGACGTCTGCTCCTGAGAGGGTCATGAGAGCAACATTCTACTGCAGTATACACAGTCACCCATCTATCTGTCTGTGGACCGTCTATATTCAGTCTGCCCGGCGATTTCTAAGGTTACATAGAACGATACAAAATTCATTGGTAACAAACGTAACATGCAACCCCCAAACTTCAAAGTTGAACTTGAACCAACTGAAAGTTTTGACACAACGCAACTAGGCCCTATTATTATTACTAAACTCATTTTGTTTACAGAACTAAAAAGTTGATATTAAAGTTGACATTAAATTTTTTTATTGTAAAATGTGAAAGACTATGTGACAGATTTTATGGATATGTTCTAGATCTATTTTTGATAAAGATATATTTGCCAGATAGAGTACAATTTGTTTAAAATCCCGGCAGTGCAGGCATTCAAACCCACATGGCTATTGTAAAGACGCTGTGCAGTTTATCTGGTCACTATAAAGTAATTTGTTTTGTTGTGTTTGTGTGTATCCATGACTAAATGAGTTCCCCGGGTCAATACAATACTCCAAAGTGCACAAGGGTCAATGTCTAATAGGTCTGGAACAAAATAGAAGACCTTGTAGAAGGGGAACATACTGCGATATGTCGAAGATCTTCTGACTCGTCAGGAAATTCTTATAGTCTGTAATGATTAAGCGGAGCCAACAGACATCGTTTAGTCATTTCTGTTATGGTCCAGACCATCACATGTGAAAATGTCCCTGTTCTATTTGTGTACATTTAGTGGTAAATGTTGCTACCTTGGTTTTCATTTGTTGAGTTGATGGTTTGTTCACCAAGCTACTTTACCACTTATGATTCTGCACCTGATCACCTCTACGTGTAATAAATCAGCTAATATATCGGTGTTGTTACAAACAAGATGTCTGGATTTTTCTATAATAAGCGCTCTGTAAGGAGCTCGAGGTTGATATCTGACCAATAAAAGTGAGAGACCGAAATATTTTCGCGTAGCAAGACAATTTGAAAAGTTGACAAGAAGGTAGCCCCCGCCTCCCCATACGTTTGATACCAGGTGATATGATCCATCCCTGAACCCGTCATTCCTTACACGTGGTTTATGCTAACGAATGTCCTATATATAACAGTCTTCAGGTCAAGTGTCCCAACGTGGGAGGTGTATCTTTTCAGCTGTGTGTTTTAGCGGCTGATCTGCAGTGGCAACATGGAAGAAAAGATACGGCCATCAGCAAATTCCACCTGTTGTCCGTCTCTACATGGTCCATTTCCCGTGGCTAATGTACGGCTCCTAATCTTTCCAAACCCACGCGAGGGGAGGGCAGGTCATGGCTTATCAATCTTTTCTGCCTTTGTGGTTCTAATCTTTCCAGCACACAGCTTATAATCCAGGAGTGGGAGAAGTTTCGGAGAGGGCGAATTCGCCATCTTGTTTCCATGATGACGTCATGATGACGTACCGTCTCCATAGAAGACTTCAGGAGGTCCCTCAAACCTGTTTGCGTTACGGTGCACTTGAACCTTAGATGACAAGAAGCGATAGGAAAGCGACGTCTTAAGAATGATATCTGTTTTTCTTTAAGAGTGCTTGTCAGAAGAAATAGGCGTGAAATCCTCCCACGCGTCTTGCCGGTCCTTCAGATGACACGTGCAGTGACGAGAGGTAAACACCAGGCGTCGTGGCGGGACAGGTAGAAATTAGGGTCGTGTGGCGTAACGACAGGCCGTTCGAACCAAGAGGTCCCGAGTTCGAATCCTTGGGAAAGGCACTTGACACGAATCACCTCACTTGACTCAGGTGAAAATGAGTATGTCTGTTGTCCGTTCATGCGTTTGTCTGTGTTGGTGGCGGCATAAAGAATATGTTGAAGAAACTTGAGTGTGCCGTCACCATATCTCGTGCTGAATGTTAGAATAGAAATTAAAAAAAAAAGAAATGGGAGGGGGTTCATGACGGTGTACCTATATTGGTACTCTCCCAAGAATTCCCGAACTCCCCGCCGCTCACATGGCTGGATTTCAGGCTAGGTGTTGGGTTTGCCGAAACTTTGAAGATAGCAAATGATCCAAAATCTGTGGGTGGGCAGTACGCTTGTATCGTGCAGCCTTGTTTAAGAAAGAGATCAAATATCTATGGCTTGAATATCGAAGAAACTTGAACGTTACTATCCCTCCTGTCTTCAGTGTGTTGCTATGTCCCCTCTCTATGGCACGCTGCTAGTGTTGGTCCTGAAATGATTTCCCATAGAAGTAAGAGTTCGGCCTCTGGGTATGAATATTTCATACCCGACTAGTGACAACCCCTCACCCTACATGTTCCGCCTTCGGAGAAAAATAACACTACAAGTTGCAAAGAAGTTGGAGAATGACAAGATCTGACAAGAGGCAGGTTATCAGTTTGTTTAGCTAAGTGGTCTCTCCACTTGGCTGGAACTCTTTAAGGGGCACTCTTTCTCCATGCTCCATTTCAGACCGGATTACGGACTGTCCTTTCCTTTTATTTTAGACTGTACATCGAACTACGTAAACAAGCGGAGACCCTAGCGGTTACATATAGAGAGAAAAGTTGTTGTATTGCTCCCTTTTTTTCCATGAAGCTTTCAAGACCCTTTCAAACGTTACGCATTGAAGTTACGTGTTCATGTATGTCTTGTAGGATACATCGACGATTATGCCCGTCTTTCGGTGCTAGAAAACAAAAACCTTTCAAACGTGGTGATGATAAAATTCCCACTTCTGCCAAGTCAGGAGACACCTTAGTAAATCCTCTGTTCAAGTCACATGAGGCGCATGAAGCACAGGGTATATCTTCGAAACTCCACCTGAAAATACCGTCCATTTTTATAAAAGTGATATAAAATAATGACTAACAATCTCCTCTCTGGGAACCGTACATGCAAAAACTGGCGCACAAAACGAGCAAATAAAGAGAAAAGTTAAGCGACGGTCACAACTCGCCGTACGTGCTTCTGCGTGCTGTCTACGTGCAAAAACGTGGGCAAACGTACGGCATCCGTGCGTGGTGAGTACCGCCTCCGTACGGAATCCTACGGATTTGGGAGCACGCAGACACGCCGTAGAACCTTAAGTGCATGTAATACTTTTTCTACGTGCGGTCTGCGGATTTACCACCCGTTCGTGTGAGTACGTGCGACGCGCGTGCCCCGTACAGCCTATGAGCGTGCAACGTACGGACTCCGTGAGTCTAACTTCACTATTCTCACGTGCAATTGCTGTACGGACAGCGCACGAAGCACGTGAGTGCCACGCACGGTGCTTGCGTCATCCGTGCTTACTCCTCACTTCCCAGTTGACCTGCTCAATGACCACGCAGAACACACGTGCACCATACTAGGTGCTCCGCACGTGCAACGCACGTGCAACGCACCTTATTTCTACAGTATATAAAGACGACTTGACGGGCGATTGCCAACTCGTCTCCAAGATGCCCAGGAAGGCTCAAAAGAAGTCTACCAGACAAGATCCAAAGAAACGGGCCGCGGAAGACACCAGGGCGGCTAGTGATGATGAAGTTAACAGGAGTTGCACGCACTTACAACGTGCGAGTGAGTAAGGAAATCGTGCGCACGCCGCACGTGTAGGTACGGCCTGTACGCGGCAAGGTGTCAATCGCACAGAGATCGTACGTTGTAAGCACGTACAACTCACTTACCACTTGCGCAACGTACGATGCACACAACCGCTGACGGCCAGGCGTGTCGTGCAGACCACGTACGTACACCTTGCGAGTGACGTACTCCCTCGGCCGGCCACCCTACGTTTGCAGAAAAAACGTAGCAGACGTAGCCACGACAAAAACGTACGGACAAAAAGCACGCACGGCGAGTTGTGACCGAGGCTTTAGGATAGCTTGGCAAAACAAGAACCGGTTTCCATAGCAATGGTATCATCTCTATTTGCACGAGGGATGATCGACTGAAATGAATTTGAAACATCAGTACATTCAATAAAGCAAGTAGTCTAATTATACAGTAAATCTAGCTGATGCGTATGGAGACAACAAAGCCCTTCATTTGCGGAGAGCCTTAGCGCCTTGGAGCGAGGCTAATCCGTGCAGATGCTGCAGAAAGATGCTTGAGCACTTTTGTTGGGAAATATAATCCAATTTCATGGTGCGGATAAGGGAATATGTGGAGTTGGGTCGGCTGTAATCCCACAATTGTCAGGAAATGTTTTGTACCTAATAGTCTCCTTGGTCATTGGATACTCATTATCAACAATACTGACTGAGATATTGTTGAATTTACAGTACTGTATTCTAAAAATGAAGGGAAAGTATCAATGTTAATCCCGAATTATAGAGCTATGAAACATGCATATATATTAACCATGCATTGAGAGATATTTGATTGGTGAAAAGACCTTAGTTTAGTATGTCGTCCATGTTTTCTTAGGAGCGATGAAAAAGATTAGATGAGTAGTGGATATGGTGTGGTATGTATTCGTTTGTTTGATACTCACGTAGGGCAAACCCAAAGTGTATGATAGTGTTTCAGCGTGTTTAGTAAGTTTAGAAAACGCGAAATCCCACATTGAAGGACTCCGTGTTAAGTATTTACCAAACGTTGACGACAACGTGGACAATGGGTGATAGCCCCTAACAGGATCGGTTCCGCTCGGGGAGGATCGTCGCCACAAGACGTCCCGATTCGTGTTTATTCGGGCCCCCTCGGAGGCGCCGGAGGAGCGCCGATGATCAGCCCGTAATACACATACACCCGGCGCCTGGACACGGCAAATCCGCACGGTGAAGGGAAACAAATTAGCGGAGACGAAACGCACCTGGCCTTTCACAGACGATCCGGTGAAAGGATACACTGACAAAGCTGCTGAAGTATTGTTCATGAAGAGGAGAGAAAAAAAATACAGATTTGCCTCGTTTGTTGCACAGCTTGGTGTTTTCATGCTTCAGAGAAATGTAAGTTTGTAAGAGATCCAAACCAACGTTACAAGATAAAACTCAATACGAAATAATGACACTCTAGAACCTTTAAGTGCTACCTGACGTTAGTATAGTCATCATCCGCATGTAAGTTGTATGTAGTAGTGGTTTATAGGTTTTTTAAGCAAGCAAGCAAGGTTTATTTCTAGTAATTCTACAATGAATGGGGATAAAAAGCAAAATCAGCCCAAGGGTTGAATTGTACAGCGTTGACGAGCAAAGTGCATGGTGAAAAGTGGTCCGAAAGAAAACAGAAACAAGTGCACAATAACAGCCAAATTTCTCCAACGAATGCTGACGATAATGAAGTATCTCCGAGGACAAATATTAAAAAAGAAAATCATAATTCTCTGTCACATGATACATGTAAGCTAAGCTACTAATCAACAAACCATAAGAGTAAAGTACTAGTACATGTACATTTGTCAACTGCCTGGTGAGATAAGCACTTGTCTCAGACCGAATGTGAGAATGGACGGAGGGAGATAACCAAAACACATAACGTGATGTTTGAAGTGATGCGTTTTGTCTTTATTTGTACATCTTTTAGTTCCAACAGAGCTGCACGCACCCAATTCACGGATCCTGAGTTTGTAGGACTGATATATATAAGCGATATACAGTAAGTACAATGAAAGATACTGAACTAAAGTACAATGGAAGATTCAGTAAGCCTGACAATGGAAGATACAGTAAGTACCATGGAAAATCGGCGTCCGGCTCCGAGCCGTTCACCGTGGAGAAAAACATTAAAAACCATATTTGGCAAATAAGACATCTGTCTCCCCTACAATATACCAGTGGACACAGATGGACGACGATTCTGCAATCCGATTCAATGGAGTTCTTCGCAATCAGTATTTTTGAAATACCTTGGGAAAAATGAAGAATCGAATCATCAAAAGGTGATCCATCAGGGAAATAACAAGGCCAAACTTACAGGACAACCGTGACCACTGGGATAACTGGATTACGGACAGTTATAGATATTAAGCGAAATTACGGAAGATTATCTCATTGTTGCGGTCCAGACCATTGGTCAGCGCAGGTCGCCGGGATGCTTCACTGTGAAACAGGATTACTGACCCCGGCTGTGACCCCAGGCGAGCCGGAGAATGGACTGGCCGGAGAGCTGCCGCCCAAAGAAAACCCCGGCTTTGTGGTGGACTCTGATGAAACTGCACGACGGAAGTTAATGATAACCATCTGTAGCACATTCGTAAGATCGCCATTGCGGTTCCCCACCGTGGAAACAATTCTCCCCCTCATAATACACTGTCCTAATGGGATAGTATTGTTTGGCGTCTGAATGGCAAGGAAAATAATCTCCGAACCCGTAATTTTGTCTTTAGGGTCTTTGAAACGAAAGCAGAGAAGATAGTAGGGTTTGCCAATTTGTGTTCAAAGGAAGCACCTTCTGTTGTTAGTGGTTGTCAAGTTGGTTAACGAACGGTTAAAATGTGCTTGAAGAAACGTAGATGTAACAACACAGAACAGAGTATTGTTGTCATTCTTGTTATTGCCATCATCAATATTGCATTAAAAGTATTACTATGTAGACTAATGTACAGCGAGGGCATCATTTGAGTGTGAAAATGTGGGTGATATAACTGAGTAGACTAATCATTCACACCTAATTGATTGTCATCAAATGAACACTAAACACGAGTTGTCATTAAAGTGTAATGATTTTTGGGTGTAATTGCAGAAAAACGAGCATTGAACCAAGTTTATGTCTTGTGCTGATGACAAGCGTCTGTAAAACCGATTGTCGTGGGTTCGTATACTAGTAGTACAGATCTTTGCGGTAGATGGACGTTATCGTTATAAACATTCCAAGCTTCTAGTTCTGTGTCGATTCGTTACAGTTTCCCCCGTATGAAGATGCCCACATATTCTGCATTCCTTGAAAGTCTTCCTTTGAAAAGGACACCCACGAGTCAGCCTCGTAAGAAACTCTTGTTCAGTAAAGGTGCCAGTTTTCACAAGTGTGGTTCTGTGGACGTCCATGACGCCATATGGCGACGCGACATTCTTGTCCCGACGTATCTGGTCCCCTACGTAAGACAAAGGGAAGACATATTGTCTCCAACTCCGCCGAGTGATTCACGTACGGACAGGAGCGCCGTTATGTCCGAGGTCCCGCGGCGATCTCGCACCTTTTCCCCATTTACCTCCCATGAGGAGCCCGGTTGAGGAGCGTGTTTTATGTGGCGTTGATAATCAGATCGGATGGTGCCTCCGTTCAAATGTCGATCAGACCGTAAACAGGTGAAGTGATTAATGTACAGACGTGTTTAAACTCTGAATTGTGTGTGTCTGTGTGTGTTAAGGGTAGGTAAGGTCAGGGGTAAGGTTCGGTAATTGCCTAAATAGATTGTCGTTACGTATATTCATTCCTCTTCGTACTACAGATAAGCATAGAAGGATCTGTCAATAGCTTTGCGTCAAGGCCATATTATATCAAACAGAAGATTTTAGAGGAATCTTTTAGAGAAATTTAAAAGAAAACGTTACACAATTGCAACGACCACGAATGTGAATAATTCTGAAACAACAATTGTATGTAGAGCAACGGTTCATGCCTTTACCACTGGATAAAGATGCCACTATTGTCCCCTTACGTTTTAACGCGGTGAAGATGCCTTACTTTAATAGATATCTATGTAAGGTCGGGGAAAGTCTATAACATTTGTTCTCGCATGTAAAGAAAACGACCCGGGACGAATCGATCCAGTCGCTGCGGAAGCGACGGCTTCTGTCCGCCGGGAAGATGAAAGTTGGACTAACGCGGAAAACGTGCGGAGGATGACACTTAACAAATTGCCCATATGCTGGATTTCTGGCGCGCTGTCTTCTTCAACAATGACGGGATTCAAGACGCTACTTCGGGATTCTTTTTCAAAGGAAAAACAACGCGCTAAATATGCAGTTCAACTTTCTGTTAAACCTCTAAAGCGCTAGCCTACCTCTTCTTTGACTCTGCAAATTTGATACCAAACTTTTCTTGGAAAATGACAAACCTTATGACTACGGATGAAGGAAGGAAGAAGACAAAGTAAAAACTTGAAATTGACAATGCCAATGGCATCTTAAAAAAGATACGTATAGTGAATACATAATACAGTTAGCAATATTTTCTCTGCAATTCATTGTTAGTTGGTGAAGCTAAGATAAGAATGATTCCATCCCATCCGAAAGTGTGCATCATTCTTTGTATCAGAGGTTTCTTTCTTCACATCAAAGAAGTTGAACAATGCGACAAATCTTCGCAGTAAATCATGAACAGCCAGAGCAAATCGCCCATTTCTATACACAACAGGACTAGTCTGTTAACCGAGTGTATCTGTGCTGTTTAAATGCTAAACTTCTCCTTTCATGGACATCGCTCGTTGACAGATATAAAGCGAGAGCCGTTCCACCTATCTGACTGGTTCTTGTGCCTTTTCTTCAGAGAACATAACAAGGGAATGAATGACGCTTCCATGGTGTATCTTCAGGATACACCATATGGCGAACTAGGGGTAGTCATTTCTTGTGTATCTGCTTGGACTTCTGGAGATTTTCTCATCATGTACGGAGCAGCTCTGGCGTCCCAGCATGCAATGTTTATCAAATTCGCCACAAGCAGGCGATAAAAACGTTCCCGTTTCACGTATTTAAAAACGTGGTAACTTTCTCACAGAAATAAGTACAGGGTTTCTGTCTAATTCATCACGACTGTCACTGCTGTGAGCTGCGTGCATATTCAGAAGTTCATTATTGTCATTATTGGATTGACTGTAGTAAATTAGCGAGTGTCCGACAAGTACCTCTTGAGATCGTCTCGACAGAAAGGGCTGACAGGAAGGGGAGGGGCAGAAACGGTGTTAATTTGATGGTTTTCGTCGAGTTAGCAAACATCTGCCGAAGCTGTATTAGCGCTGGAGTTCAATGGCATTCGCACGCAGCGTTTTGCTGCGAAATGTCACAATGCATTTATGTAGTGGCACTGAGAAATGTTCTTGATTTACCATTTATAGTTGACGGAGTTGAGGAGTCGAAACAAGTTTGCGATAAGCGGAATCGTCATCTGCTACATCATACGTGCACAGAAAACAGCGAGGCATCTCTAACGTGTAATCGAAGATTTTCATCCTTGCGAGTTTTCAGTTATATCAATCTTTTCATAGAAGTTGCGCGCTCTGGCCAAGAAGGTCATGAGTAAACAAGAAATTGTAGAATAAAGGAATTTCTCCTGTAATTTTTTTTAGGTGTGAACTGTGATTCTATGACTATGTCCTTTTCAACGATTCGTTTTAGACAGTGTCTGACCAAGAAGGCCAGCTGCTTTTGGGGGCTAAAGACGTGCCGACTTCATCTATTCCCAACAAAGTAACATGTCCCCTGTCCTGTAGGATGAAAGACGGAGGTCTGAAGAGCCACCATGTAGAGGTTTTGTTAACCGTCTCTCAATAGAGGGAGGAAAAAAGGACAAGCACGAGCTTTTGAATGAAATTTGAGCACGGTTCAAATTACCGCGCACGCTGGCGGACTTCATGTGGGGGTATTGTGTTACACTTGGCGTGTGTTGTAACTTGAGATGGGGTCCGGTTACAAAACTTTTCAAGATGAAAAACCGTGGCAGGGTAAGCCGGGAGAGAGTTCCTTTCTTGTTGCACCTGTACTGAAACTTGAGCTGCGATCAGTTCTAGATTCTCAGACAACATCTGCGCATGTGTCTGGCTGAACTGTATCGTCATTGTAACTTGAGCTGGGGTCTGGTTACAGATGTATCTGAGGAAATAACGCCAAGATGGAAACTTTTCTCTTTGACGAACTTTTTGTAAAAAGGTAATCTGATCCGTGATCATGTTACATGGGTAGTATCGCCATCTGTTGGTGTGTGAATCATTTCTGAAATCTGGGATGGTGTTCGGTTACTGAGTTTTCTTAGGACAGAACACAGAGACCTGACTGGCTGTTACATTGTCGAAAGTAGAAAGCTTTAGCTAAATCTTGTTTCATGGCAAAGTTTGTGCCATATGCGCTTTTCTACATCTGACTGTACGTTGCTGCCGCTTGCTTGTCGCTTGTCACAAGCTGCTGCGATATCAGATTGCAAATCCATGATCCAAGGGTGTATAATGTCCTTGCATGATCCAAGAATGGACAAGTCCCAAACGGTGTGCATGTTGCGAGCCAGATGGCGAGGAAAGATTCTTACATATTGGGAAGAAGGAACATGCGCATGCCGTCCAAAATGTGCGAAAGATACCAAAAAGTGAAATTGAAACGTTTCTATGATTGTGTAATGAAATACTTGGAGTTGGAATACTCGAGTCGTATAAACATGTAAATCACACCTCGCTATCCCTGCGAAGTCAATTGTACTATTCCTAGCTTCTACTAACATTCTGGAAACAGTTCCTCGCATTTATATGTGACTGTTAAAACGGTTCTTTCCATGACGCAGGCTACTAGTAAGTCTTTGTTTATCCAGTCTATACCAGCAGACAGATGTTTGTTTACACGAACAAAATAAACCAATTAACACTCTATCTGCTCCTCCTCTTTCTATCAGCGAGTTATCTCTTGATTCACAAAAGGTGCTTAACATGGACTCGTTAATTAAGAGAAGCTCATGAGAATGAACTTATGAATATTTACTTCTTTATCTAGTCCCATGGCGAACCGCTGCTTTTATCCGGTGTAGTTTTGGCAAAAATAGCTACAGAGGATTGCTGCTTGGTTTGAAGACCATGTATCATTTTGTGAGAAATTGTCACAAGGTGTATGTTGGAAAGGTTTTCTTGTTCATTGCGTACCTTCCTAGCCTAGATCCTGTTGGTGCAAAATTATGAAATATTTATATTTAGCGACGAAATAAAACGGTTGCAATAAAAGCACATACTAGTATCTCATTGGATAATCCACAGTAAATGTATTTCATTATTTCTGCACCATTCATATTAGAATTTATTTGGTAACAGACGCGAAGCTGTGCCTATAGTTTTCACGTTATGATGCAGTCTTCTCGTGACGTCGTGTGAAAAAATTTCTTTCGCATCAATTCACGAATTCCACGAATTTCCACCTCTGTTCAAACTTTCAAAGATGCTTTGATACATCTCCCACGTATGTTTGGCAGTGTGATATTCATGGTTTGTGTGAGTAAATACCAGTAAGGGGTAAGTCAGGATGTACAATGACTGTCTTTTTCAATGTGGAAAGTTCATGTTGTTTACTTCCGATGGTGACAAAGGAGGCTGCACTTCACCTCATATCCGCAAGGGTTTCCCTCCGTCAGTCACAATCGTTCGCGAGACACGCGCCACGTTATTGCCCTCTTTTGTTGTGACGTCTATCATCTACTTACCATCCCTTCCCATCTTTTCGACAAAAATGTGCCACTGAATGATGGCCTTGGGAAATTTGTGGTGTGAATTCTCGCCTGAGTGACACATTATCTTGCCGTTTCATCAGGCTTGTGTGATCAGTTGTGTGAACTCTTCCTGCATCCTTGCAGAAAGACTATTCTCATTTCCCCCCTCATCAGTTGACCAGATTTCCTCATTAGAAATACCAGTATTCTGACCATCTTGATCCTTTCTAGATCCTGTCCTAGTGTTTCCAAGGCGACGTTCCCGCGCTTTTCTGAGTCACGTGACCGAAGCCCGGAGAAAATGGCGAGCAGATGTCAGGCCGGCCAGACAGCTCTGTGCAAACAGTTCGCGCTGATGTCGGTGTAACAACGACCCCTTTTAGACCAGATTTTGCATGAGAAAAAGAGGGTCGTGGGAACGCCGTAGTAGCAGCAAGCCGACAATGGCGCACCAACAGGTTTCCTGGCATCACAAAGGAATTTTCGCACTCAGGGGACGTGGGAATGGTGGGAAAACCGGTCGGAGGGTGGAAGACAACGGAACGTACAAAGCTGTGGGCTGTGGGAAAATGTTGCACATTAGTCAGACACGCGACAGGCACATTTGCACCCCTCATATAGCGCGTGGACACGAAACTTTGTGAAGGGTGCAAATCTTGCCCTATTGTTTAGCACTTATCAATTAGATGCCTTCCATAAGGTTTCTTTGGCCGCAATTGACTTTTTAATCTCCTATTCCTATAGTCAAGAAGGTTGTAGCGGAGATAAATATAATGAATGAATGAATGAATGAATGAATGAAGACCTTTATAATATCCTTCCCGAAAACCAAGGAGTTTTACACACATGAACTGTGATAAAGGTTCTACTGCAATAGCTTTATCACAGGGATCATGATTTGCCAGCTTTGTTATATGAGAAAAGCACACGGTTAGCAGTACCCAAGTCTGAGATTTATTAGAACAAGGACGTCAATGTAACGTCAAAAGAACGTTCTTGATCAAAACCTCATTGATCAAACCAGGAGCCGTCTGGCTCTGTTTTAGTGTGGGAAAAGCAAACGGAGGATGCTGAAGCGTACCTTTTCCTGTCACCAGTCAAACACTCCACATGAGTACACACACATTAAACACACCAGCCTCTTTCCGCGAGACCGATCGAGTGGTCATAAATAAACTTGATGATTTATTAACTTCACAAACAGGGTACCAAGGAGCAGGCTTTTTATAGCAAAATCTCCTTGGGAAAGCCATGAGCTATCAATTTGGCTCATTCGCGATCTCAATGCTTTTATGGCGATTAACTTCTTTCATCCGAAGTTCAAACTACGCCGGTCTTTCTAATAAGACATGTAAGAACGATAAAGGTAACGTCTATGCTGTACATGTATTTGCCTTCCATCGTCCCTCGCCAGCGAAGTAGAATCGCCCAGTTCATACAAGAATTTGTGAACCATGACAGAATCTGGGTCAGTCCCATTATAGAATGGGGGTGAACGACTGCCACTATTTGCAGGGTGCAGGCGGTCAGGCCTTTTATGACGTCCGCTGGGCGCGTGGCCAGACCGCCACCACTGGCGGGGGTACAGCCTCGGCGCGTGTCACGCATACCCTCGGATTCCATACTGGTGCACGCTTTACATGCCGTCAAATGCCCGGTTTGGGTCACGGACGCCTTTTCCGTGACTTACCGGACGGATTTGGCTACTAGACATTTTCAAATGGCCAGGCAAGGCTAAGAATAGGTCTCCGTGGACTTGCACTGTGAGCTCTCAAATAAGGACTGGGTGATAGGGCGACATTACCTTTCCAGTAATGACTGAGACAAGGATAGCCACGGTTACCTTTCTTGTCGTGACGGGGGAAATGTTGTAAATATGGTCCTTGGTTGTATAGCTACATGCACGATAGTATATATTTGGGGTTCCTTATCAAGAAATGCGTAGGTGGGTGCATGGAAGTGAATCGGAACATGATGGCCGAATTTAACGTGTGTTATGAAACTACATTAGCTAGATATGCTTCCCAAGGTTACATTCATGTAATATACAAGTTGTAAAGGTCCATCCAGTTTCTGCACACTCACACTTAGTCCCAGCATTATTTGTAAAGGCAGGCAAATGCTAGAGTGCCTGAAGGAAGGATACTCAAACATTGATGATTTACTTTATTCCTTCGTATAATTGATGTCATTGCTTCGTTCGAATGTAACAGTGGCGCTATACGAAACACAGATATAGCTCCCTGGTTCGAATGGGACGAGAAGGAGTTTCCCAATCATCCGAGGTTAATTGTTTCTTTTTTTCTCCCCTCATCGTACGAAATTGGGGTTGATACGGTCCAAGTGGTGTGCGCTGCAAACTCGTGGGAAACTCGGCGAGGGGCTCTTATCTCACTGCTTGACTCTTGGCCCCGCGTGTCCAATGGCATTCCTCAAACCATTCCAGGAACAAACGTGACGACAGATTAGCACCATATTTTCTAGCTCCTCAAGAAGTCTGGTAAGACGCTGATCCCAAGTCTTTTCCACGTCTTACCCCTCAAGATAACGACGTGAAGCATTAGCCACTTATCAGCGGCTTCTTATTTACATTTGCAGTACTTGTTTACAGTCGGGCAGCGTCAGGACGTGGGGGCGGGGTTTTCCCACACTCCGGACGGCCGCAGACAAAGGGTCCGGCACGTGTTTGGCAGGCTAATAAGCGCCACTTTGCGCCCGCATGCCAACAGATGTCGACTGGCGCGGCCGTCGGTAACATGAGCCTTGACCTGACCTGCGTCAGACCAATCACAAGCCCGCCTGAGTGAGAAGCAGTGATTTGTAGCCAATAGAGGACCGACATCAGGATCTAACCTGCTGCATGATTGGTCAGGAGTGCGGGAATGTACTGTGGGAACCCTCCGCCCCCAAAGATCGCCAGGGCTTCGCTCCAGATAAAAGTCAGCCAGGCACACGGTATCTTTACAAACGACACGCGGACTACGTTGCTGTAAGCATCTTCGGACGTCCGCCGAGAACTCACACTTGTCATACTTCTACTCTCGCGCTCGCTTGTGTACAACATGCCTGCAGACAGAATCGTAGAGAAGAGAATGGGAGAGACTCGTAAGGTGAGTTACACGACTATTGCAACACTTGTTGCACGATCTCTCTTTTTTACCTCCATGGTCCTACATGTGTTTTCATTTGCTTTCAATGAGGTTTCACATTGGCATGGATCTAAAATGTTCGTTCTTTTCGCTTACAGTCTTCCAAGCCGATCATGGAGAAAAGACGACGGGCTAGAATCAACGACAGCCTGAACCAGCTCAAGACCCTCATCTTGGACGCCCTCAAAAAAGACGTAAGTATTTGTCTATGTGTACTTGACATGCTATGGTTTCTTTTGATGCTGGTGTTGGCACTTATTGCTCATTTTGGTTCTTGTGTTTTGTAGAACCGTGTATTTATGAAGTTTTTTTCTCTATCTTCACAGAGCTCCCGCCACTCGAAGCTAGAGAAGGCCGACATTCTGGAGATGACCGTCAAACATCTACGCAGTCTGCAGAGGCAGCAGCTGGCCGCCGCCGCCAACACGAACCCGGCCCTGCCCGGCCAGTACCGCGCCGGCTTCAACGAGTGTCTGATGGAGGTGAACCGCTTCCTGGGCGCCACTGACAGCGTGGACACCCAAGTCAGGCAGCGGCTGCTCAACCACTTGGCCGGGACCTGCAGCCCCGCTCGTCCCGGGGCGTACCCCGCCGCCCAGCCCGCAGTGTTCCCGCACGCTCAGCCCGTCCAGGTCCAGGTTCCCGTCGCACCCACCGGCGGCCAGCACGTGCAACTGTCGCCCGTGCAAGCCCCGTGTCCTCCGGCCGGCCAGACGACAATGTACGGCGGGATCCCCGTGGTGCCCCGGCAGGTCTCCGGAGGGGAGCCGGTGGCCGTCCTGCTGCCCAGCCAGGCGTTCCCAGGCGGTCAAGTGCCCAGCCACGTCATCCCCGTGTACGCACCTAACACACCACAAAACTACGGACTTGTTGCTGTGCACTCTCCAAACGGAGTCACCGTCAAATCCGAGCCAGCTTCCCCAGTAAACGGACTTACCACCACCGTAATGCCACAGAAGACAGCCGCGTACGAGATCGCGCACAGCCCCGCCAGCCTGCCGTCCCATGTCCCCGTGCCCATCGAGTCCGAGAAGATGTGGAGGCCGTGGTGAAAGTCATAATTCATGGACATTTAAACTCCTGACGCTGGACGTTATGCAGTGTAAATGTTTGTCAATTGTGTGTGCTCGACGTCACTGCTTACAACGCCTATGATTGTAAATAATTGTTGAAGAGAGAAATCTATATTGCCTATATATCATGTCCTGAAAACAAAGATCTTATATTTTGTACCCATTTTCCATACGCAGATTAAACAAATCGAAATTTACTCTTTGCTTGTCCTGCGTTTGCATTTTGTTATTTTAGTTATCTAATGCTATATTATCACAATGGCCCTTGTTCTCGAGAAGAAAGGCAGCCCCCTGGGAAGTAGATTATGTATGCTTGTGTATTTGTGTAGGTATGTGTGTGCGTGTGTCTGTGTGCGTGGGTATGCATGATAGTAATAGCATGTAGAATCTCCCCCGAAGTTAGGAAAACAGCAAAGCTCCAATCACAGGAAATTAACATTAAGAGTGGAAAACAAAAAGTTTGTAATCCCGGAAAAGGTAAACATGAAGTCAGTGTCCGACGTGGCCATACAGTTTTACGCGAGCTTGGTCTAAACTTTAAAGTGGTACTAGTATACGTTTTCCCTTCTAAACGTGCATTCGAATGAGACCAGGGTGACGCAAAAAATCAAGTCGAAGTCTCACGTCTGCCTCGCCACTGTAAAACAGTAACACATTCACAGAGTTCTGAGAAAATTCTCACCATGTAGGTAAACTCGGTGGTGAGAGTTTTCCCGCGTTCTTCAAACTTCCTGCGCTCTTTTCCTGAAGGTGTAGGTACTCTCCAAGCAGAGGTTACCCGGGGAAGATTGTGACCTTTATATCATATTCACCGTTTTCTGTCGCTACTCCCCACTCGAGAGTATGTTTAGGACGTTGTTCATCCTTTGCAAGATGAAACCAACACGCGTATCGACTTCCGTACCATCCACTATTCATAATTTCATTACACAAACTGACGCTGTGCTATAGGGCGACTGTGGGAGATCGACTGTCCAATTCTACTAGACCGCTGAAAGGTTCTTGCAGTGAAGCTTATTTGTTGCGGGGCATATGTAGAAAAATAACGATCTTCCCAACAAACCTCTGCTTGGAGAGTACTACAATGTAGTATGTTTAGTGCTGGGGTGGCTGCAGCTGACGTCAATGTCGCGAAAATACTAGTATAGAGGGATGGGCAGGTTAGGGTGACCGTAGGGATACAGAGTACACAAGGAATGTCGCAAAATACGGTATTTGATTATTATCTAGCGGTAAGCCCCAATGCCTGCAAAGCTGACTGACTGACAGGCTGGAGTATACACATGGGATAGGGTTGGTGCTAAAACTGTTCAGGGAGTAAAAAGTAGCTCTATACATGGAGATGTTTATGGCGAACAATTTATGGCATGGTGACGTAAATCACCAGCGAGTAAAGCAAATTATGTGGGAAAGAGTCGTTTATTGATAGCTCATTTACGTGACGATAAAAATATGCTCGTAGCTAGCCTGAGTTGTGCAGACATGGTCCGGTGGGAAGGCCGCGGCGGCTGCGTCTTGTTTGTCCACATATCTCCTGACGTCCCCGCGGCGCCCAGACCAAACGTTACAGTAGATGTTCTGTTTTCGGCCACTTTCCCACGACCTCGGCCGACACCCGCGCGCGACTCGTCACTCCTCGGCTGTTTCCGCTCAGGAAGTGAGTGGGAGTGTTGTGACGCGCGCGTGGTGCGGTGAAGGCCGGGCGCGGGGTGTGCTGCTGACAGGTCGGCGGCGCGTGGACGGAATGTGCTGCCGCCTGTACCGCACCAACTCCCCACACGGCCCGCCAGGTGCGCCCGGGCTGGTATCAGGTTGCCCCGACCCGCACAGCCGTCGAAAACAATATATCTTCTCAATAGCTTTGGCACTAGGCTTGGTACGCGACTGTGGCACCCTGCAGATTTCCAAGGTTGTACATAACATTACTGTTCAAGTTCTTTACTCTTGATAGAGAAAAGGTGTGGACTGTCCTAAAGTATACACAACACCATGTGTCGTCGATCCATACATCCATGCGTAGTTTTGTTATCAAAGCACAGTAAATTGGAACACGATTATAAGAAAATCTGACATATCTTCCTCGAAACATCATCCAGAAAAATGTCAAATCAGGTTTAGGTTATGTGCAATGATAAGCGACAGAGAGGAAATCAGTGGAACAAAAACACAAGTGCGCACGGCGAGCGTCTGGAACTCATTTATTTACCCTACGAGGTGAACAAAACAGACGTCTTCGATTGACCTTGAAATTCGTTCTTTATTTTTCAAGGTTATTAACGGTGTCTGGTTGGATCGAACACAATTTTACCTTTGTTGGTCGGAATGCAAAAGCTGAAGGTGGAACTTAGCGCGCAAGCTCTTGATTGGATGGCTGTTGCAATGTCTAGACGCTTTGTTTGGTGAAACAAAAATAATACTTGAAGTACGTCCTATATAATGACGTCCTTGCCAGACATGAGACAATCTTTTTCTTCCCGTTGAACCATCCACCGTTTGCCTAAAGTTTGGTATAATTACTGGGGGATTTCTACACGGAAATAAGTACGTTCCAAACGTCTTGTACATGGTGTTTCGTTTGAAACCCTATAACATTTCAGGATGTTCTTTGCCCGTTTGATGACCCCTAAAACTTGACTTCAGTCATTTTCGTCAATAGTCGGTAATCTTTTTTTATTGGACCCCGTTATTTTCATCTGAAAAGGTGTCACTTCTTACACTTCTTCCAAATTTTGGTCGGTACCTGTGATATTGCACCACCCGATTATCAAATGAAGGGAAGCGAACAAAACCAGAGGATTCTTTCAATTGTTTCTTTCGGAAACGTGAAATCATCGGCAAATTTTATTGGCACTTCTTGAACTTTCAATCTGAAAGGAACCTTACAAGCTACCCTTACCGCCATTCATGTGGAAAACGTCGGCAAAATTTTTATTGGATGTGTACTCTCTTTCAGATGGTAAAACCTTTCAGAAGAAACGTCGGTAAGTTTGGATTGGAAGGAAGGCGATTTTCATGTCAATAGGTTCAAGTTGAAACCGTTCGGGTTTCCTCTATTGTGGTAGTCTGGCCCACATGTGTAGCTCGCTCCTCCTCCCAGTTAGCACCTTCTTGCCGAATGTCGCACACGGGCGACATGTTGTCGCGGCTGCTTTGATCCGGTCACCACAGGAAGCTGATTCTAACGACGTGCGAACATTCTGGACTGGAGACACGGGGCGATGGGAAAGTTGACATTTGACAGTCGCCGGAAGGCGCTAAATGTTTTACAGAGTCTGAGTCCATCAAGGCCCGCCAGGCAGCACGTCACACCGCCGTGCCAAAAGGGATGGTTTACCTTTCCCACCAGTAGGAGGAAAGAAAAGACTTCCCATGTGTTGTTTGAAGAACGGTATCCATGTTGGGAAGAACCCTCTACGGCACGGTCCAATCTGGTAATCACAAAGCGAATGCCATTCTTTCATTCATTTGTTCATTGGTTCATCCTCCAACTTTTATCCTTCTATCCATCAATCCATTCGTTAATTTTCACAAGTAGCGCTTTTCGAGCCAATGCCAGTTTCATCAAGTGCGCTTCTTCGCACATCTAAACGAGATTCCCAACCGCATTTGCATATTGAATATATGGAAAGTAGTTTAGGAAAAAAAAAGAAGTTTATAAAAGGTAATCAGATCATCTAGACGCAGATGCGTCGCCCAGGCCTGTTTTGCACGACTTTTGTTGGTGTTTCACCATTCTTTTTGGAAGTGCTTGTTATTCACTGCCATATTGCCTTGCCATAAGTGGAAAACTAGTAGTGAAGACTGATGGAGAATGCGAATCATAGCATCGGTACTTGGGACGAAACTGTCATTTGTTTAGCTCTGTCCGGAAGCCGATCGCCCGTGCGGTGGTCTACCCCAAACACCGGGCGGCATTATTGAGTGACCCGGGAGCGTGTGAGCGGCCCGAACTCTCCCGATCACCGTTACAACCACAACACCGGCGGCGTAGGGTGGGCTTACCGTCCCACAACACGGGAACACAGGCTCGGGGCAGCGCCGGGACCGACAAAGGAAGTCATTAAGTCAGGAAGAATGGAAAACCGGATGTTCTTTTGATCCGCGATTTGTTTCTTTTGGATTATGAGACCGGTCAATAAAGGTGGGGGATAAAGACAGAAGGAAGGTTGACAAAGTGATCACAACAAAAAGAACCTGCGTCATTCGGAGTCTCCAACTTTTGTCTTACAGTTTACAGACGATCCCAGACTGAATCTCCACCCCGGGGTGTGTTACATGTATATGTGTAGTAGGTGTTGTTGTAACATTATACAGTCGACAACTATTTCCGGGCCTACATGCGTCCCCTCCCACTGACGTCACTGTCGTACCTGCCCTTTCCCAACTTACTGGTATTAGGAAGGATATTCAAGGAAGCTAAAATCCCCTGTATATAGATATTGTATTACTAGCCTCTACCAGTCTTCCCTGGCATTTTATCTGAATGAATTTTCAACCTCTACTCTTTCCAGTCGCTTCTGAAGCCTGGTAGAGTCTAATATCGTTCTACATGTTCCCGCTCTGAGCTGAGACAAGAAAAGGCAGCCACGTACACATTCATATGTACTTATTGTCATTTTCTCATTTTCATGTATGAAATATACATGTTGTCTCTATCTCGTACTACTGTGGTCTGGACACAGAAAGACGACAGTGGAGTCCTGCATAATTAAAACGACGCGCCGTGGGATTAGGACGTCCGATGAAGCTTCTCTAAACGGATTATCCAATGATCAGGACTTTAAGTGTAACTTTAATTATTACACCAAAGGCAGACACTCTTAAGGTAACTCTAGTGTTGCGATAGGATAGATACACACGAACACATGTACACATCGCCAACCGCAACCTGTAACACTGAAAATTAGATAGTCCTGGATGGACTTCAAACGATTAAAACCACCAATTTATTGACATATTCAATAATTCATCATGTTTTCCGGAAGACAAAACAACATCCCCACTGGTTGCAGATTAAAATCCATGGAAACGATGTGAAGAGGGTACTTCCAAGTTCATGCTAGATTTGTCTTGGTATACAAAGGTAGTTGAACACAGGGGTTGTTGAGACCATATTTGTGGACGTAATATCTGCTCGCTCTTTTCAAGTGTCAAGCATCCAAGTGATACCAAAGCTCCTTGGTGATACAAACCATGGAACTATTTAGCTCCAAAACGGGCAGTCATTTCAATTAGACCCAAGTTTGCTGATTTTGCAGGATTTATTGATCGCTCTTCAGTCATTTTAAACTAGAAGATCAAAACTTAAAGGACATCATACAGTAATCAAAATCATGCAACTTTTCTCGATTTGCCGATGAAGCAAAAGTTACTTTATTCCTCATGATGATACACCCGTGTCTATCAGTTGAACCCAAATCAATTGATTTCTGTCATTCACCAACGGACACGGATAGCACTTCTGTGGTATTTCCTCGCGTGATCCGTTACTGATTAAATCTCATATCGGTTTGAAATATTATGACTTTCACGTATACTTAGGAGAGCGGACTTCGTCCTCGTAGGAACTAATTAGCATCATATCTCCTATAGTATTCCTTTAACGTTACACACAAACTTTAACTTCTAACTTTGCTGATACGACAGTGTAGTGAGTTCTAATGCAGTAGCCTAGTGTTATTTCTCGTTTCTTATATATACTCTCCAAAAAGAGGTTCGGCTTATTTTTAGCGTTTTATCTGGCTTTCATTTTCATACTGGTTCCTTTTTTTTACGCCGACGACCCCAGCAAATGGTAACTTGGCAAATGGATACTGCCTGGCCAATTTGATACTGTCTTGCAGCCTACGAAAGATCTGGTTGGAGATTAGTTTCTTCAAAGGCATTATACAGAAGTATAATGTCCTTGGTTTCTTCAACAACAAGCAGATCTGGTGGTTTTGATATTTCCCCGTCTCGTGACGCACGGGCGGCCGTGTCGGAATGGGCGGAATCCTGCCGGGAAAGCCAAGCCGACCGCCGGACCGGCAGACTGTTGACGTGGCGGATAGCGTTTCTGGGGGACAACACTCCACCCGACGACGGCATAGTAGAGACAACAAACACTCTTGGGTGGTGAGAGATACAGACTGAAAACATACAAAGGAAAACTTCCGTCTCGGGTGTCCAGAACACTGTGACCCCACTTTGTTCGTGGTCTGCTGTGCCAAAAAAGTAGTGCAGCGCCGCAACTTTAAATCCCGCGTATCGCTTTTGTTCAATGTAGCTTATAAGTTATGGCGTCATGAAAAGAAGAACAGAGAGACAGAAAATATCGGAAATGACACCATATTTTCAAAGTATAAGTCCCAAGGGATTATGCACCATAGCAAAGTACTAGTAAGTAACAAGATGAACATCTTATTACATGTTGGGATACTAGTATGCAGAAAAAAAGATGTCACAGAAGAAGTAACCTTCCTTATCAAGACGCTTAGGATCTCCCTGTTGGTAAAATTTAAAATTTGAATGCTATAGAAAAGCAGCTCTCAATGGTCCATCGGAAAAGTAATACTGTGTATAAACATGGAGGTAGAAAAAAGAGACTCTTCTACGTCGTACCTCCATGGTATAAATGATTGAAAATTTTTCAGCGCTGTCAAAGATCAAAGATTCGGTGAATGCCTTAGGAGGAATATACGTTCTTACAATGGGGAACATCGTGCCAAGGTGTGTTTGAAGACAACCCGGACACGTGCCTTCGACAGTACGCCGACGATGTTGACAAGAATCCCCATGTTAGAAGGAATTGTAGGTGGATTATTGCTACAGAATGGATGTCTTGTCGCAAGACTGTCGCTCAGACCCCAAACGTTGTCGGACGATGTAGGAATAGTTGGCAAACATGACAGGTATGTGCTCGGGCGGTGACAGAGCGGCCGGAATTCTCACGTACTCCTGTCCTCACCGTGACACCAGACGCTGCAGAAATCACGCAGGACATGTGCAGACCTTGGCCCTGCAAATCCCCTGCCATAGCCCGAGCACGCGCCGCACATCAAACAATACCAACGCCAGGACCTGACTGACAGGTCGCATTGAAGAACGACTTAACCGTTTACGGTACGTGCCGCCATCAAAGATGGCACCGGATCAACTGAGTCCACGGCAAATAAACTCTTCTATACCGCCGAGCTTTCTGGAGGGCAGACAAGTTGAAAAGGCGGGGGATTATGATTGACTCAGACAATATTTTCAGGCTCAATTATACAGGATTAAGTCAAATCCACCTGTGCAGGGAAGGATTAGTGAGGCTAAGACGTGAAGACAACACGATCGTGCCACAAACAACAAAAGCAACACCTCCAGCAGAGTTCGGAAGAAAAAAAGACGACTGAATACCTCCTGTGGCCTAATATTTACATGCCTCCGGTTTGTATAGAATTAGATGAATGCAATTGTTCACACCTGTATCTGAAGGTGTACTGTGTACCCCAGCCACACGTTCAGGTAAAGAACATTAAGCGTTTAGAACGTACTAGTATGCAATTGGATCAGGAAGGTCACAACATCTACAGAGATGGCCTTGTTCATCAATGAGATACATGTATAGCCGGTACCGAACAGCGCACATACGTAAGAAGTGATGCTGAAAACTTCCACCTGCACTATTGGTCTGACACAAGGTGGTTATCGGTGATGGGAGACTTAAAATCTGGTGAAATCAGATCGGATATAACCACATTCTAGTCATTACCAGACTCGTACGAGTTGCTGGTTACTCCTATAGCCGACTAATTCATCTTAGCATATTAGTCTGTTGGCCAAATTGCTGATGCTAGTATTTTCCAGTAATCCACTACTCGAGCCTGGTAGAGACTAACCACATTTTACTGAAGTGCTCTCATGAGAATGACTATGAATTCACCCTGTAATTTGTTTCACACTACAAGTGGGATGTTTCGTTACGACAAACGTAACTACTGGTTTATGGAGTGCCTCTCCATTATGTTTCCTTTGTATCGCGAACTGCAGTGCGACATTTAGAAACAAATCTAATAGCGCAACTACCGCTAATAGCTCTAAGATGAAGACTTCATACCTAATGGTGTCACCCCTTACATTGTTCGCTCAATATTATTCATGACAGTTCCGGTGTTGGTGGTAATTTTCTTGTTGATGTTTTTTTCGACTCCAATTTGGTGCTTGCAGGTGTTTTCCTCTGTGGTTTGTGAGACAACTCCTGCACAGTGGGGCTCCTATTGTTAAGATTTTGCTTTACTTGTAATGATGACGTCTTGGCCCAGGTGGCACGTCCTTTCAAATTTGCCTAAAACAATGCCGCTTATTGTTCTTTCATGTTCTACATTGTGAAGGTATATATGGACGATTAAGGGCACCTATGGGGTATGTGGAAAGAGCTAGAAGGTGATATAAAATAGTCTCCACCAGACTCCTTTTGCAGGCTGAATAAATCGCAGAAATCGGCCTAAAAGGGGATATAATTGGCCAGAGGAGTTTCCTGGCTATGGAGGGTTTTTAGGCCGATTTCTATGATTTATTCAGCCTCCAAAAAGGAGTCTGGTGGAGACTAGATATAAAAGTACGAGGATGAGAAAAAAAGGCATCTAATGCCCATATCTTCTCCTTTCGTGTAATAGTGGAGCGATTGTCGATTATGTTTTCCTTTAATTGTGTTAGCTATGAAAAGATTTGATAATATATGGCAACCACTCTGATCTCTTAACAGAGTACTGACATGAAGTGATTTATGAAATGGTACTTGTGATGTCGATCGAGAAAACACCGCCTACTTTTCACACTACGGCTGAACATATTCCCCCGGTGACTGTACGACCTCTCGGTGGACCGATTGGCAAATGGCTTGTTTAACACGAAACATTACAAGCGAACAATTAGACGTCCTCCGGCAATGCAAATGTGCGCAGCAAATCATCAAGTGTTCTTGGGCAAGAAACGCATTTAATTCAGAGAACAATGAACAAAAAATGTCTTCACGGCGATCTAATTTGTCCAATTGGAAGGAATGCACAGCTGCATCCTTACTAGATGTTTTAGGCCCGTTGCTATATTTTTTGGTAAAGATTATAGAAAGTTCTGTTATCTAGTAAGAACAAATGTCTTATCTCTGAAGTCCGCCATTAGGAAGTCTTATCTCGTGTCTAAGTGTTTTGCATTGTTCAGAAGGGTGAGACCGGACAGTCTTATCAGATCAGCTCCATCTGTGACAAATCTGAAGTCAAAAGAAAAATTTTAGACACATTTGCTTATCTGTGCCGCATATCAGGGTACTTATTTTGGAAATAAATCAATGTGTTCTGTTAGGAAAGGAAAAAAGTATTGTTATGTACAAATATAGAAATTATATTGTCACTTTTTACATTCTTATCTTCTTTCATCCTTATCACGAGGTGTAGCAGGAGAAGTTCTGCTCCCAGTACTGTTTGTCAGATTGCCGACAGAAGTATATTGTATTGATGTATTTTCATGGTCTATCTCAAAAGAGTAACTGTAACGTTTAAAAGGCCTTGGCAAAATAACATTTCGAACATTGAAGTTGAGTAGCATCACTGTGATATTTTGTAGCAAACCTAGAAGTTAATACATTTGATTTAGCCACCTTGATACGCATTAGAAGATTCATGGAAAATATGTCTGTTATTTTATTTCTAAAGCAATAAAGGTCGTCATTCATTCATTCGTTGTAAGATTCTGGATTGTACAGATGGTTTTGATTCAGTGAAACGCAACAAAATTCCTTCGCCCCCCCCCAAAAAAATCAGGCGGAATTAATGCGCGCGCTGATGCCATCCATAAAAATTACTTGCTGTGGCCTTATGGTATGAACGACAGCCTAAAACACGGTCTTTATGATACCTTTCCTCTCCACATCACAAAACAACAGATGTAGAGACCACACAAGTCACGAAAACACATCACTGGCATTTTACCCCGAGGAGGGTCGTGTTGTGAGAAGTTTGGGACGTCTGCGGGGTTTGGGAAGATAAGGATGAGTACAATTGTGCCGCCATGGGTCACTGTTGTCTCACAACAAACCTGCTAACGACTCCAAAACATAAATCAGAACCTGTCTGTACCACAAATGATGCCAGATAGCCGAATCTTCTATAAGTACTGGAGCATGGTATAGGTTCTAAAGAGTACATTTGACATTCTATTACAACATTAGTAAATCTACTATGGATATATATATAGGATAAAGAGGTTAGATAAGTCAAGTCGATCTTTGCCAACATTTTATCTGACTGATGGAGGTGCGTGTGTGTTTGTGTGTATGTATGTTTGTGTGTGTGTGTGGACTACAATCCTACTGTTAGTATTGTCTGGCCCTATGTTTGTGTGCGGCTAGCGCAGGTCGGGGCATCTACTAGTATATTACACACGTGTCTGCGTCCATTAACAGATGTCAATGTAAAATTTTGTCAGACGCTAGCCTGGAATTTTTCCATGAAGTGCCAGTGATAGTTATGACTATCAGACCGTTTCCACAACCAACAAAAGAAAACAAATCAAAAGGTCAACGACACACGTATGGGCCAGACGGAGGATCGGACGACCGGTGTCCTCGGCAATTGACCCCTCGATCGTATGACAATAACACAGGTATTATTCACAAAACATGACCTGGGTCCAGGGACACATGCTATCTGTACTGTACATATAGGAAAACATCGGCTTTATCAAGGAAGTTTTCCTAAGTTACACCAGAAAAGTAAGGTTTCTAAATGTACGACTTATTCTTAAACTATTGACGTTGGCGAAAGGGTCAATGAATGAATCCACACATAACACCGTTGAAAGGTATAATTGTGCTTATTTTGGATATACAGTGTTTGGAAACATACAGAGCTGTGGTATCATGACCAGTTGCCGTAATATATAGAATAGTGTCACGAACTTTTGAAAGCGGGCCCAACGCATTGAAGTTAGTTCAAATGTTAGATACACGATAAACAGCAACAGGCAGACCACAATGTCGCTTTACGATTGCTTACAGTACTAGTTGTCGGGCACTTTGCGCCTTGGTCATACAATTACATTGTAGACGATAGCCTTATACCACGGTATTCCCTTACCACAAGTAACTGTCCTACAATTGGGATAATTCTATTGTTCAACTGCAAAGCAATCAATTATGATTATCATAGCGTATTCCAAAACCTCACAGATGATTATAGTAATGACAAGAATAATAGTACTTGTATACATACTAGTACCAGTATACTAGTACATGCACTAGTATGGTTGCCGCATTGAGTACCGAAACGTTGGTAGTATTACATGTATATTGGTTTCAAATGCAAGGAAAGGTGTATGATGTAAGATATTCTGGAGAGTTCTCCCGGTTGCTACACGCAGATAATTAACCCAAATGAACGAAAAAACGCGTCAGTTCGTCGCCCGTGTAACGAATTTTTTCTGTCCCTCTGATCGCGCCGCTCACCTTACGGCGTTCCCTGTTTGAAAGCGGCGGAACAATAGGCGCTACCTGTGCGTGACGTGTGCGCGCGTGGGTCACCTGACGCCGCCTGCTGCACCGCTCAATCACACAGATGGGCCGGGGCGGCGCGCTTTGATAAACCAAGCAAAACAGGTGAAAAATAGCCCGCATGTGCCGAAGTACGGTTACGGCGCGTTCGCCGCACGCAATGTTCTTTTGATGTATACTATAGCTACTCGTTCTGTATTAATCATGTGTTTTTTTAATGTGACGCTATGTCTATCTAATATATCACCGGCAATGATGGTCTATACAGAGCAACAGGTGGTTGTTTTATTCTACACATGCCGTAAGAACTTAAGGTTCACAGGTGCTTACCAGTCCATTATCTTAAGCGCTGGTAAGTAATTACCTTCGTTAAAGAAGGATATTTTGTAATGCAGTACCGATGCCCTTTCCGTTTGACTTGAAGTCCGGAATGGCATGTAAAAGTCATTACAACACAGGATACTTTTAGTAATCAAAAGGAATTACATATAAACCTTCAGCATCAGATTCGGCAATATTACAAAACAACACAACTCTGCAGACCGGTATCTGCATCAGTATAGCCAGTATAACCACCCTTTGGCGTAACACACTAGCTTCGCAGGCACGCGGCGCGGCGGCAGCTAGCTATATGACACCGAAGACCATGAGGCAAATGCTCACTCAGCAATACAAATTGTCTGTATATGTTAGATATCAAGTAAAGGTATCAAACATCTCTAAAGTGACTTTTTACTCTTTTGAAATACATTGAAATCGGCACATTTGTAAGAATATGTTCCGCACACTTGCCTTTAATTCACATTCTACGTTAACTAAGCACACGCGGCTCTAAATACTTGACTAAGTCCAGAGATTTAGAGGCGGTCCTCAAAGATTGCGGCAAATCCCTGGCGGACGGCAACTCTTCCGCCACGCGGCGTCCGGATAATCCACCAGTCGGAGAGAATCAGGCTGCGGAAAGTCAAAACAGCTTCCCTTGTACTCTACCCTGTAGGTATACATAGTCTACTCTCCAAGCAGAGGTTTGGGTTTTGGCTTATTTTTGGTCTGTTTTAGGCTCTTTTATCGTTTTTTTTTTCACGGGAATATTTTTGTACGCCAACCCAACGTATAAAATTCCAGTGCAAAAAGGAAACCCCGATAAAAAGCATAAAAACACGCCAAAAATAAGCCCAGACCCAAACCTCTGCTTGGAGAGTATTAGGTATACTTACATACTCTTGCATCAGTAAATTGCAAGACTTAGAAACACATAGATTCTTTCTTTTAGCTACATACGCTACATCTGTCTTGACTAGAGTTTGTTTTATTTTAGAGAGAGAGATAAAAAACGCAAGCCAGCTCTACCGGAAGATCGAATAAGGCGTTGGAGTACAACAATCACTTTTCGAACAATACAAAAGTATCGGATGTTTAACAAAGAAAATATAGAAGCAGACCGTATCTTGACGTGCTGAAGCGCCTTTGTACACACACAGGGCGGTGTCTGCTACCATTGTTACTTAGAAGTGATTGATCTTACACAGGATATAATAAAATCAGCGTTCAGCAGAAATCCGAGAGACATTGAGATGATATCTGTCAGGAGTCCTTCCGCGAAGTATCAGATCACCGTGATCCAGACGCCGGCTAACTCGGCTTGCCGATGGCCTAGAATGATTACAGTCAGGTGGATTAAAAGATTAGCCATGTAAGCGCCAACCGAAGGTTACAACTGGTATCCGAATCCCTCTTAAGCTGCATTGTTTGTTTTGAAAAGGTGTTTCAAGTCCCTCTCTTACTGTAACAAACAGTTCGGTGATCCTCATTGACTTCAGTTAAGCGGGGGCCATTCAAAGATTGTACCGTGATGTGTTCGTGTAAAGCTGTGATTTTTGGAGAGATTTATGATTAGTTTGAATCGGATCCCATCCCAGGACATTGTGTCCCCTCGGAATAATTACAGGTCTGAAAAGTGCACCTAATGATTACGTCGTTTTGCCCGAAGGGAGGAAAAAGATCCTGTTCCGCAAATCTGCCCAGAGCGATAAAGGGGTTTGAAATCAACAGAAGGTTCGATTCCCCTTCTTGTTGCATTCGACGGACAGTGTACATAAATTTCATGTAGACACACAGGGCATACAAATAGACGGGTACGAATTGTTTGTGTAACAGTCATTTTTACGACCGACCAAAAGGAACTCCATTGGAAACTATACACCGAGTTGTGATATCCTTGCACGTGCGTGGGCTACTCCGTATACTGTATAGCCTTGATATGTGTACATATTATTGATGTAGATGGAAAACATCTGTGATACAGCTATATGTTCTTGGCTTGGGATGTTATGCTGTAAAATCGTCGTAAAAACAAGTTTTGCTCTTTAGAAGAACGGTTGGTAGCTGTCAGCGTGTATAGAGTAGATTTATGACATCACCACAGGAGGGACATACCGATACACCTTCCTACAGGTGTAACGAGCATGGTATCGTTCACCACCTGCTTCTGATGGTACATTATGTCCACAGGGAGGTGCATCTGACCATTATCTTTCTAATGATATGTTACACTATCTTAAGATGAGCTGGACCGACGTTCGCCATCTTGAAAGATCTGTCAGCTCTATATCTGTACTTCAATGTTTTATTACTTTATGAAACAAACCTCTTACTCTTCCTGAAAGTTTCATAATCAAACCAAAAGCTTGAATTGATTGTCCACAGAAGGAGCGATATTTACAAAATTGCTACGGTCAGCAAGATAGTTGACTTCTTTGTGAGGTCAAATTGTACAATGCGGGCAGTGTGCCCCAAAACAATATAGCACAGTTGGGGACACGGCAAAGTGTACCACTTACATCAATTAACCCCAATTACTCATCAAAAGGAACATACGGCAAGTCATTTACCTTAATCCCGACTTTCGGTGCCTACTTTGGACTTTTTCTGAACTTACAGGGAATACAACGGATCAAATCTCTTCCCTAGCACTGAAAAGGCTGACGTTAGATGATCCAGATAACATAATTTACGACCAGCAAAAGACATGTGGTTTGTGTCTCCATCCATCTTCTAAAAGTGGCGTTATAATGATGGAGGAAAAAGGATGAAGATGATCCTGTTGCCACCTGGTTCGCCCGAGGCTCAGGATGGGGTCAGCAGGTGAGGTCAGCGGCTCTTCAAAGCCGCATGCACATCCTCGTAGGAAGCCTGTGTAGAGCGGTAATAACATCCAACAAGGACTCATCTAAATGTGTTTTGGGCTTCATGGTTCATCCTGTTAAGTTAGTGAACACTGTGAACATTTTTAAGACACATAGAAACAGAAATAAGAAGAAGGCAACGTGATGAGATGACATGTGATGTGATAAATGATCCAACCGTCCGGACATTTATCTTTCTTACGATCTGTCTCTGCTCAGGTCGCAGTCATGACAAACAACTGGTCAATGGAAAATCACCCCTTACAGCCTGATCCCTCAGGAGCAATCGTCAACAGGTGTTGGGACGAAAAACAATTTTGCCTCCTTGTAGTTACCAGATCCGATGTGTATATATACACAGTTTGTACGTTTTGTAAACAATTTCTGTGAGACTTTGACGATTTGTGAGTTTACTGAACAAATCCTTCGGTATTTCTGACAGTAATGTGTGTATTGCTGAAAAGGTAGACCTTAGTTTAAGTTGGCGAACAAACAACTTGAAGCATACTCAGTAGCCGGTGATTTATTGCAGGTTCTTCACGTTTGAAGCACCGCGCTGAGGAAGGAGACTGTCGGCATGATCTGATCAATTACCGGTTTTATTGTCGACATATGGTCCTGTGCGAACCCCAATTTGTACAGAATGGCGGCGACATAAATCTTCCTTTTAACAGACACCTTCACTACATCAACTGTTTGATTTGGTAGCAACAACAGATGATATGATGGCGAGCAGAACAAATCATCTGAAAACTTTGTTCTTGCCTATTTCAGATCTTTCGTTGTGTGGAGGATCATGTTTAGTGCCTTTCGGTAGTAGCAAATTCTCTTGTCTAAATACAAGTTATGTGCTTCTGTAGTCATGGGCATCTTGAGGTTGTTTACTTATGGTTTCCAACACTTAAGCCATTCTTAATAAAGCCTTATAAAGGTTTCTTATCGCCTAGTTCTTAAGACGTTTGCTCCAAGTCTTCACTGAAGATGTTAAATGTCATCAAGATAACGAGGCAAAAGGCGACAGAAGAATCAAAATGCTGTCTTCAGAAGTACTTCAGATGTAAGCACTCGCTCTTGTGGATGAGATGATTGAAATCCAGTTCAAACAAAGTGTAAAAGTCAACGACCGCGCATGACACCGACTATCAAACTAGTTGCGTGTGCTAGATCCTCCAGCAATGAGGACATTTGGATCTGGACAGCTCACAGTAAAAAAGAACAGAACCTGTAATTTGTTTGTGTGAGTGATGTTATGCCGAGAGGTATATAGTTAATTACTGACATTATGGAAGTGGTCAGGGCATTGCGTGCGACGCGTGGTGTCTCCAAAAGTCAAAGGGCGGTCCTTCGATTTCTTAATCTTCGCAAGGAGTATATTTGTTACCTCCTTTATGATAGTTATTTGTACATATAATTAAGATTAAGATTTTGAGATTTTTAGTTTCAAGGTCAGCTCTTCACATGCCATCAAATGGTCATACGTCTAGGTAAAATCGTCTACTAAATTTTTGTTGTTGTAAACAACCCTACTAGAAGCACAGAGCAAATATGTGAAAAGCACTGCGAGTGATCATAACCCATAATGGGAGCGAATAACAATTGTGGGTGTTCCCCACTAGCACTCAAGTCACTTGACCTGTTAGTCGAACTGTGTGTCCATGTGTACAGGTTGGTTCTTCAAAGTGCCCAGGCACGGCGTAATGTCGTAATGTCGTGGCGGCATTATATACATTACAAGGGGTCGTGAAAATGATAATACTATACAAGCAACTGTAATGTGTGGTATTAACTTATATTCAGTTGGAAGTCCATTTACCCACCAACATCTTCATGTTGCTTTGTTAAGAGTACAGTGCAAAAGATTGCAAAAGAAAACATGAACATACGTTTCAAGCCTCTTCCCGGAGCGGGAAGCTGTACTCCTTCATCGGAGTACAGTTTGTCGCTTCCCGAAGCCTGGTAGAGGCTAGGTACATTTTCAGAAAACACATTTTTTGATGACACCACTATCTTTCCGGTTCACTGCCTCATTTGATAGCTAATTATTACGAAAAATTTGAATTACTATGTTATCTGTGTCACGACAGACGACTTGAATTGTACCAGCGGATAAAGTGCTTGTAATTACCCTTTCTTATCTTTCTCTCATCACATCCAAAATGATGACTTCAGAAAGTACATAGTTCTTACCAACCATTAAGGCAGCCAAGGAGAAAAAAACTGATATTGGTGTCTCTTCTTTTTTGGGTGGTGTCTCTTGGGAACAGCCGAGCAGGTGTTAGATTGTTGTTATGGCACTTAAGATTGCTTTTTATATCTCAAGATGCACCGTCATCAGATAGTGATAATCTGTAACAATCAGAACTGATCATGAGATTGCACTATGTTGAAAAATAAACAGCCAACTATGTGTTTGAAAACGTAACAATGCTTAAGGATGGGGGGGGGTAAGGGTTAAGGTGGTATGTGACGAGGTGAATTTGTTCCCGGATAACACTTATAGCAGTTTACAACGGTTTGGAGCATAAGATTAGCCTGGGTACCATCCGGATTGTCGCTCCGCAACGCTTGAACAAATTTTCTAGTTTGCGGAGCGAAAATCCGGATGGTACCCAGGCTAACACAAGATTGCAACACGTGAAGAAATATGATAATTCTATGGTCAATATGTGTTAAGTACCGCCATACGAAGTGAGACTTGTAACCACGTAAGTAACAAGCAACCTACTTTTCAGTACTAATGACGATAACGTTTTATCCAATTTAGGATGTTTGTAGCCTCTCAAGCGGCATACAAGCTCTGAAAGAACATCTATACAAAGCTACGTACATGCTGTGCATTTGTGTAATTCACCACAAAAACACCGGTAAGAGGCAGTTAACGTTATTTCACTGATGGAGTGGGCAATTAGCCTTTTCACCGCATTGTGGACGACGCAAAATGACTCATAAATGGAGCAATCTTACCTTATCTGAGCTGAGTTATCTCCAATCTCGCAGTCTCTCAATCATGTGTAAGTCTTTCAGCTTTCTGTGGTGGATCTTTTGTAACATTTCGTGTATGTTGAGGTCAGGTGAAGAACACTGGCAAATAGACACAAATTCAGGACTATTGATAATAGCATCTGAAACACTGTTCTCTATCGTCTAGGGTACGTCTTCCCAAACTATCTAGGCACGACGAATAGACAACACTCACTAAAAATCAATTTGTTACAGGAGGGAACGTAAGACCATTTTTTCGCCCACTTCTATCATCACCTTGAAGTGGGAGTCCTTAGCCCTGACAAATGACTTTAACCTTTTCCAGCTCGTTAGAGCATGTGAAGTCACGGTAGGATTCCGCTTATCCACCAACAAACCGCACGATTCGCTCCGAACAAAAGTGCGTACCGCCACGAGCCAGGGCGTCTCCGCTTGAGCCACGCCGGACAGAGGGTCAGACCAGCCCGTGCGATCCACATGTGCGACCAAAGCCACCGCTGCGACTGCAACGTCAAATACGAACTGTTGAGTGGTTAGCAGCAAAGTGTTTTACGGCAAACAAGAGGCACTGATAGCGTCTATCATATTCCATTTGTGGACAACAGATGCATGCCGTTTTTAGCTTGCTATGGTTTACTTCTTGCAGGTGTTTCCTGGCATAGCCCTCCCGGCGCACTCACTTCTTTCCTCGGCATTTTCTTTAGGCCTTTCATTGTTGCTTCCTGTCTTCCGTCTGTAACGGATTTAAAATTTCCGTCTTTATGGCTCCAAAGATGACACGTATCAGGTGAAATCACGTCATGGAGCCCGTTTAGTGAAGTTCATGCACGATATGTGTCGATGACAGAAGGTCCACCGAATGCACGCGGTCGATTTACCGTGCTATTGTGCAAATAAAACCTTTGTGCGGACCAAAAATCTCGCGAATGTCGCGGAGTTTGTTTCACTTTTTTGTCTACACATAGGGCAAAACGGATGAGTTCGCTGTGTTTTTATTATCTTTGCCCATCCATAGGAACATTTGGGGGTCAAAGACCGCTATAAATCCTACAAGAATCTGTGATCGACAGACTGTATGGCATTCCTGAACATGACTGTACTTTTCATGGCTGGGTATGGTACTAAACCACAATACAGACCAACAATGGACAATATTCGGAGGATACAGGAATCCTGCTCTCTTCCCTAGGACTCCACATAATAGATTATTACAATTAATGTCGAGTTAACTCTGGTATCAAATACACTCAAAGATCGGCTGTGTAGAAAATAAAAAGCGTTCATAATCAAGACAAACAAGACCCAAAGGATTATCTGACCGGGTCTAATACGCAGAAAATACATGTGTGTAACATCGGTTTCTCGGGCAACTAGGATCCATTCAGAACGATTTGAACACTTATCGTCCGACAATGGACCGTGGAAAATCCATTCCGACTTGAGGTAACAAAAGTGGGGGAGAACAATAGCTGCGTTAAGGACATTCATGAGTTGTGCGGCTTGACGTGCGCTAAGCAGACTTAACTTCGCACACTTTCCCGCCTCTTCTTGGAGAAGTGTTAGTCTAAAATTTAGCACGTGAGCCAAGCAGGCTCGCATGTACCTGTAGTGATTGTAGGGATGTTTAGAAGGACCTTAGCGCCAAAGGTTGTGCTTAGATCAAGCGGCATATGGCCGCAGTGTGTTTAACATATTGAGGTCGTTCCGTTAGCTCCCTAAACGTCTTGGACGCGTGTCGCAGTCGGACAATGGTGTCAGCCAAGGGTGGAAATCGCCCCAACAGTTAAATCGGCGGCTGCAACACCGGTGCCTCAGAAAAGAACATGCCATCTGCACGGAAAAAAAGTTTCACTTGTTGTTACACAAATTCTACAGGCATGAGCAGGTATTTCGCAGCGGATGTTACTTAAATTGTAAACTTTTTGGAAGGTCTTTTACGCCAATTAGCACGGGAAGCGTCAAATATTACAAGCCCTGTAACGCGTGCGCTGACCTCTGGAAGAAAAGGGGGTCAAACTTTTATCTCTTATGGCACCCGACTGGCCCATATCAGCACGGAAACAAAGACAAACAGGACAATATCTGCCGTTTTTCTTTAGTACCCCATCTGCCCTCCCGGACGGCCAATTTAACACGGTGAAACTATGATTAACAAATTTCAGTAAAGATTGGCTTTGCTTTTCAAAAGGGGGCCTGGACGCGTTTCTTTGCTACTTTTGTTGGGAGCGTCCTCCCAGCGTGTCTGGGGCACATTGTCGCGGGGGGAGGGCACCTGTTTGGGCCGCGCACGTGTCTGTCACCCGTCCGGAGTTGAATGCACGATTTTCACGCAGTTCTGACATAGAGAAGGGAAATGAAAGGTGCAGTTTTCCTCCCGGTGTGGGGTCCATGCTACTTCTTTGCTTTTATGAACAATCAACATACTGTACAGACGCTCAAGTATTACAGTACTGGTCTACATGTACATCTCTCAAACCTCCTTGCGTAGACGTACAGTAAACAACTAATTATATAACCAAAGGAAGAACCTTGTTAATTTTGTATGCCAACATATTAACCTGCTCGATCATGTGGTGTTTAGTCCTGCGTTTGTTGATTAGCGTTAGAGTTCAGGTATTTGATATCACATACCGGAGCATATGTTAAGGCATGCTACAGACGTTATCGTATGCTAATGTTGATGACTTGTCTTTTATACTTGTACTTTCGTGTGTCCCGAGTTCAAAAATCTGACAAGAGCAGCTCTAGAAGAAGTCACTTTTTCTACAATGACAATTTTCAATGGAGCCCGTGGCCATACATCATTCTTTCATTAATCGTAGGACTTAGACATAACTTTTCATTGTTGTCGGAGTTACTGGATGGACTAGAAAAGAAAACCTCTTGTAATCTAAAGCAATGCAATGTCACCCCTTTCTTACGACCTTTTCCTAATCTACATTGAGTGTTGATGGAGTGTTATCAGGTATATATGATCTGCATTTGAGTATGGTGAATTATCAATAAGGTATACTAGTACGAGATCTGAAGAAAAATCGTCGCTTTATTCGTTGTTGTTGCAAAGTATATGTTGTGTTATCGAAACCTGTCCTTTGTTTAACGCCAAAGCGCATTTCAGACGTTTGAACAACAGGCTATGTTTTTCTGCATAAAGGACCAGCTGCCCCATACAAGACGCGTTGTGCAGAAAACTACCACTTCTCAGAGATCAGGGGGTGACCATGACTGGGAAAGGTCACGCGTGTGACCCCTGCTCACCTGCTGATCCAAATAGTGTCTTTGTCTGAGCGTAACGTCCTTGCATTGTCCCTAAATAGATGGACCGATGGCGTGGTGTAATTTCTGGTGCGATAAATGGTAGATGCATGATGTGTAATTGCGAAGACTGTTGGCTGATTACGGGTTATTTTGATGGGAGGCTGTAATCGACCAGACCTACACACGATCGCGCGTTCTTCGCTCCATATATTCTCCAAACCGCGGTGCGCTAGCTTGAAACACATTTCGTGTAAAAGCGTTAGGTGCTTAAGAGCAAAGCAACCAGAGAAACAGAAGACAAAACAACTAAAGAACGATCAAAACCTGTCAGTTCTTACTAGCGACCGCCACAGGTAGTTCAACGTTACTTTATACGAAAATGGTAAGATAGAAAGGTAAGAAGACAGGGAAGGAAAGAAAGAAGAGGTATAGAGAGCTTAACTACACGACGTAACCGATGTTATAGGGAACATTTGTGAACAAAGCGATGTGTTTATTCACCTTATGATACTTCTAACCAAGGAGATGTAACTTGGTTATCTGAAACTTGTGGTTTTGGGGCCATGTGTTAGAGAATTCTCTAGACAGCTGAATGTTCTACAAAACATAATAAGCGGTCAGCAGATGGTCAGTGTGTCCGCGACTATAGTCTGGCCAGAAGAAAGGCCCAAGGGCACGAAGGTTATGGGAACGGGCAAGTCTTAGCGGTCACCTGCCTTGGACCATTCCGGCCACGCGACCACAGACCAGGGCAAATTTGTAGTTCGCCCAGCCGGGATAATGAAGGGGTCAGAGACGCGCTCGTAGGTCATGAGACCTAAGCCGCCTCATATGTTGCCGCTTTCAGTGGATGACCTTGTGGCTGCGCCGTTTGACCTTGGGTACACGCACAATGGCGGTGCGTGGTCAGTAGGTCAGCTTGGGGAGATGTCGGCGCCCTTGGTCAGTAGAAACGAAGAACAAAGACTGTGGTCAACTTCTGCACAACAGTGCATGGCTACAGTACTCATGGCTCTTAAACATTGGTGTACCGAAAGTACCGAAAAACAAGTAAACGCTGGTCAGATGAAACTTTCGATGTATTAAATAGTTAAACTGGGACATGATACAAACATGATATTCATTATGAAATTATCTCAATTCAGAGCAATTAAGCGCACACTGCAAAGCTGGTCATGAGTGTGACACCGTATGACAGCTACTGTCATTAGAAAAAGTGATTTTTTTGCGAGAGCATTATCGTATAGATAGCGTGCGCATGTGAAAAAGAAGAGCCAGATATATGTGAAGCTATTTAACGTTTGAATTTGTTGACATCGCTGGATACTCCTGACTGTACATGTAAGGCGTGACCTCTCGGGTCAGGAGGGCATGGGAGGGGTCACTGGGCAGGTGGGACTTCCACCCAAAAGACAAAAGAAACTTGTTACGGTTAACTAGATTATCACGGCGGCAAAAGAACTGGGGACGGAAATATATTCCATGATTGTTCCATAAATGTGCGGACGTACTGTTTACGTTGACAGTTAGGGAGAGTATGTTTGACCCTTCTTTGAAACTTCGGTGACCTCTGCTGACAGAGGTGTGGGAAAGGTCAACTAGGCTGGCGCCGAAGGACGCTTGGGGGCCTTGGGTGACAGACCACCGGTCCTCAAGGCCCACCTAGCGACAAAAGAAGTGACAGCTGAGATTAATTGCATCGGCGTACGTAACACGAAGGACGTCTAGTAGTAAGAAAATTACTGTCTTTACAAACTGTGGAGATTTGAAGTTACCGTTTTTGTAAGGGGGATGGCAAACATCGTCAGTGGCCGGAGAAAGTCCTTTTTGCACCATAACTTAAAGTTGTTAAACTACCCGACATACATTTATTGATCACAAACCAACAATATTAAACAATTTGTCATACCAAGAAGGTTATTGCTCTTACAGTAAATTGCTGTTGGTCAGGTTTTCGGTTCTCTTTCGTAGCAGTTAAGTTGTATACGACTGCAATCACACAGACCATCTAACACAGATTGTGTAGATTGCATGGCACACTTACTCTCCAAGCAGAGGTAGGGTCGCTCGGTATTTTGGCAGTATTTTCGCGTTTTTAATACGTCTTTCTACTTTTACGGTTTTTTTTTTGGTCTTAAGGGGAGGAAGACCAAAAAAACCGTAAAAGTAGAAAGACGTATTAAAAACGCGAAAATACTGCCAAAATACCGAGCGACCCTACCTCTGCTTGGAGAGTATCAAGTTGCATCAAAGACATGAAAAATAAAATTTGAAATTCACAAGTGGTCACTCAAATCGCTTTTCATTCGGGATGAAAAAGGTAGGGAGGAAATGAAGTACCATGACCACAATTTACAGGATTATGGTCAGCTGTGGCGAGATTTTTGGTAATTTTGCGGATTTATCATTGTTACGTTTTACCGCCTGTGGGACACTGCGGCGATACGATGCCTCTCCGTGAAACAGGATTACGAGAACACCCGGAGAGTGCCGAGCGCTGACGATACGGAAATTCCCGACGAGAATTGAGTCGTCGGAGTGGAAGTAACGAATTCAATAAAAATGTTTAAAAATCAATGCCGGGGAGAACAAGTGGGAGCGAGGACCCATTGAAAAGCGATGAACTGCGAGTAAAATTCAACGACAATGGGGATAATGGGTGTTTTAAAAAGCTGGTCCCAACGTTGAATCGGATGACGGCATATTGTAAGGTCAGACAATAACAATTGGCGAAAAGCGATGAACCAGAATGAGATCGGAAAGACGGGAACAAAACGTGTAATAAAGGGAGGGCGTCCATGGGGAGGAGATTAACATGGCTTTGGGACGGAAGTTCACATATCACTGTATGATCTGTCATTGCAAGCAGATTATAGGGGAGAATTTTCTAACCTCACAATCATAATGGTATCTGGTGTTAGATATCATGAAGTCGAAATAACTCTGCAATTTGTCTAATGATTCATGTACGCTGACATTATTCAATCTTAAGCATAGCTAGTACATTATACGTTTGCCCCATTTTTGTCCAAGTACAAATATAAATTTGTCCTAATGAGCCAAACATGCAGCCTTTGCTATATGCTGGCCGTACATGTAACTTTTTTCAACTTGTTCATCTATGACCTTCCAGGGACATTATATACATTGACCTTGGAGCTTCAAACTTCTAAAACTAGTAAAAACCATGACTGTGCCAATAATGGATGACACGTTTGATAGCGTGATCCGGTGTTCTAGCTAGCGCCCGTCTTTCCGTCATCTGACGCTCTTGACGGAAAAATGCCAAATCCGTCATCTTTGACGCACAAAAATTGGTCCTGAAAGACTGAATAAATGTTGAATAATTAAGACCTTCGAATTCATTGTACATTTCTGCACATAAACGTATACATGTATTGATGTAAACTTCCCGAGGTACGAGTATACTCTATAGTATACTCTATTCGACTTCCTCTCGTTTCCTAGTAATAGAGGAAATATAGGAGACTGTTAAAGTTGGCTTGTCGAAGGCATGATCTCATCATATGATCCGCGGTTAAAACCTAATGTCCCAGCCGTGAGACCCTGTTAGCTGTACACCACCCCCTCTACTCTTTAAGCAGAGGTTATGGTTTTGGCTTACTGTATTTTTGGCGTGTTTTTAGGTTTTCTTCCTTCGGGGTTTCTTTTTTTGCACTGGAATGTTTTTGGGACTGAAATTCCAGTGCTAAAAAAAAGAAACCCCGATAAAAAGTCTGCTTGGAGAGTACGCCGAACGTTGTCGGTCAGTCTTTTCAGGCGTGCTGACAGTAGATTGATCCATGAAGCGGAACTGACGTTGCACACTCACCTGCGACCTTCTCATTTCCGCCCAGGGTACGCCTGACGTGGCGCGAATGTGCCGCTAAGTTTACACTATGCTCCATTTCCCGCCATGCTTTGCTAATTGATCCGATAACACTACAGATAAATCACGATGTTATCACGGTTCTATCACACAGTATAAGACATAATCTGAGGAGAAAACATGAGGGCAGGTGGAGGTAGTCCCCACGCTTTGTGTGCGACTGGTCTACATTCGATGGTACGCCAGTGAAGCGAAACCAGATCCGTATGTCACTATGTGCTAGGATTAGGAAAGCATGGCTTTGCACGCTCTCTTGTTAGTATACAGTCAAACCTGCCTATAGTGGTCACTCAAGGGACTGGCCAAATTTGACCACTATGGCCAGGTGACCACTATAGAGAAACAGCCGGTTAGTTGACCCCCCCCCCCCCAAAAAAAAGGGACACATGCTTTGAGTACCAACAGTGATGTCTTTATTCTGAAACATATGAATACATACATTTGCAAAGGTAAACCCCTTTTATATGTACATGTCTTAGTTCAATAATTTGTTGTTCTTTTGCTTTAGTTGCACTTTATTTTGTACTTGCTTAAAAAAAAAAGAAATACAGAAATATAATTTGCATGGAAACATTAACTTGACATCAAAGATACATTCACTCAACATATTCAGTTCATCTATTCCGGGACAATGAAACCATTCACATTAAAACAAAATCACTGGTTGTCATTTACTGTTCTTGTGTACATACTAGTACTACATGTGGCTAAAGAAAAGAAAGCAAATCAAGCAACAAACTTTCAACTCCAAACAAATTTCTATCGACTGCAAAATCATTTAATCTAAGCTCAGCTTTCGACGATTTCTCCACACTCTCCCTGCCAGTCCGATCACTTCCACCTTTTGGAATAAGTTCGGCGTCTGTCTCTCCGCGTTTGCCATCGTTTCTCCGCAATCGCCACGTTACTAGTACTAGTTGTTGTTGTTAGTCGAAAAGTGGAAGAGAACGACATCGCCATGTTTTTGTTCTTTGGTGAACACTTGCTTCGCGCGACCGACATACGCCACAGCGAATTCCAACCACGTAAATAAGTTATTTTGTACCAAGATGCTGTCTATTTAGTTAACAGCAAAATAATTGTTCGTCAGTTGCCAGTTACTTTCCGTTTTTGGTCGTTTTTGAACATGAAAACGTAGCGAAAACTCTCCTTTGTTTACGGCTTGGGTTTCTCCCCGCGTGGGTTGTCTGCCTTTACCATTATGCCAATGTGGTAGTCAACAGAAAATTTTCTCCTTTCAGACTTATATCTTTTCCAAAATATCCACTACAGTTTTAAATTTACATCTAAAATTACTTGTAGTAATGTATTTGAAATGTTTTCATAATGTAATTACGTCATTTGACGCTAATGAAGTTAAATAAAACTCGGTGTATCTACCTCCATAACAGTGGAGTCTTCCGATGACCCCAATTGACCTCCCTCTGCAGCGAACATGCGCCATCTTGGAAAAATACGAAACGCATTTTTCGAGCCAAATTTCTTGAATTATGCCCATGAAAAACGGAAGCTATGCACATATCTACGCATTTCAAGGAATCGAGAAACCAAATATGGATATTCTTAATTTTTTTTTGAAAGATAATTGCCGTAATCTTCGCCGAGCGGCCGAGTCCATTGAAAGCTCCATGCGGCACGCACGGCACTGGTGTTGGGGAAAACGCAGATATCAAAGACACCCGCGACCGCAGAAAATTCGTGTCAAAAGCCAGTTTTCCTTTATTTCATACACATATGGAGTCTAATTTTCAGTTCACATTTTAGTGATGTAGCGATCGGAAAATTATCACAAGGCTCATAACGGTCGTAGCCCGAGGTGGGATAGTGGTGTTACGGCCGTGGTGCTTAGCGGGTTACGGCCAGCCGCGCCCGCTATCGGCGGTGTTGACATGCCGGCGGGACCGGAATGGGGTGACCGCTGACCGCGTTGAACAGTGACCGCTATAGACACGATTCTTAATGCTTACGTCAATGGGAAAAATTCAAGGGACCGGCAAAAACTGACCGCTATGGCCGAGTGACCACTATACAAAGGTGACCGCTAGTACAGGTTTGACTGTACATGTTTATTTGCATGCACCGTGGAACGGTTGTTTTCAATTTTGAAAATACCTGTTTTCGATCAGCCGTGGTTTCTGTGCTTCAGAATACTGGATACGAAATCTGCTTAATTCGTCCGCATATAAATAATACAGAGGGGGAACAGTATGTTATAGGTTTTTTAAAACCTCCTTGGTATAGCCAAGTCGACCCCCACCATACATGCACATACACTGGAGTTCTTCTATCACAAATGCGACAAAAATGATCTCACGGAGATTTTAGAAATCCAAACAAACTTCTGTTGACCCAACACATGAAAACAGTCCGTACGAAGGCCGTAAGGCGACATATGGTGATGGACATATTTGCGCTAAACCGTCCGCTGTCCGGGACGGTCTATTCAAGAGGGTGTCATCCCTGTCCGTGCTCTTCTTCATCCTTCTGCCATCCTCACATATCTTCACACCTTTACATCATTTACCTCCTGCGTAGGACGGCACAGGGGTGGTCATAAGGGTATAGACGTAGTACTAAACACGATACTGATTACCATAGCGACAGCCATCTTGAAATCGTTGTCCTAAATATCATTGTTCGGGTGGTATAAAGAAAATTGAATACGTATTTCACACTGTTTTTGAAGGACTCCAGACTTAAGTGATTTTAAGTACCAATATGACGAGGTCGCAGGGTTAAGTAGTTCCGAGGACAAAGAGGAAATGGTCCGTGAATAATCAGTTGTACAAATTTGTGTTCTGGTGACAGAGAGGATACCCTGGGTACGAGCCTGACTGGGGAATAGGTGATGGTGCGCATCCGCTGGTTTCACTCACAAGCGCACCGTAGAAATACGATAAGCATTGTGGATAAAGGTATTTTTGCATTAAAGCATCAAGTTGTTCCTCGTTGATGTCCGTTTTATCTGGCGCACTACGTATACTAGTATATGAAGCCAACTCGAATATCGTTCAGGAGATATTATAAGTGCAGTTATATAAGTCATTAAGTGACCCTTCCTTCAAATCCTTATCATAAAGAACAGTCCTAACGTCTTCCACGATTCACGAAATTTGTACGATTCAATAAGTTCTCCAATGAGTTCAATGACTTGGTGAGCCCAATTACTAGTACGAGCTAGCGATGCGATAGAAACATGACACATAGCAAGGACTTTATATAGGACCCTTGAACACAGGGTTGGGTTCAAGAGTTCATTGCGTAATGGGGACGGTGTGCCTACCGTCACGTATACTTGTATAAACCAGCCTCGTGTCGTTCAGCACACAAGTCAGACCTACGAAATTTATTAGATTAGCCCACGTGAAAAAATACTCCTTGTGTTTCCAAGAAGGTGGTCGGTCTTTCAGATAAGCTTATCGTGAGTCCTTGGCAGGTAAGCGGAAGTGATGTAAATGTAATATCCGCGTCTTATCGCGAGTGTGTACGGTTTCCAAGTTTCCCTGTACAGCGTACTCAGCAGATCAGTGATCGGGTTAGGTGTTATCAAGAAGGTTTAAAAGGGCCTCCTTGGTGCTATGTTGTATTTACCCTGACGCTTGTTTGCTATAGACATTAACCCCCTTGTCATTAGCAATGGATGTATATATAGAACGTAGATTTAATTTCACATTATCGTTCAAATATAAACCTACAGTTTTCATCAGTTCCATGTGTCTCAAGTAAAGGTCAGTAAGTTACATGTGTGTACACAGGCCGATCTGGGAACAGCTCCAAATCCGTGGCTGAGTACCAATGACGTCACGACTAAAGCAAGGCACTGGCTGGGACCGGCCTTGATGACGTCATCTTTCGCTCCCAGCAGCCCCCTGGATGATACTGAGAATCCGCAAACTTAAAGTAAACTTCCGGGCAACTTCTCGTCGCCGGGGCTTCCCCCTCAGCTGTATATAAGAGGCAGAAACAACGAGTAGAGCTTCACTATCAGTCCACAGAAGTTGGAAGCGTATACCGGGAAGCTGAAAATAGGTGAGTTCCTTCAGTTCCTTTCAGTTTTCAGAGATTCCAGAGATTCCATCGTTTTCAGAGATACCAGCGAACGCAAGAATAATCGCTTGGTACTAGAAGTGATAACTTTCTCTCTCTCTTGCCTTACACAGTTAAAAGACTCAATCATCAGCCATGGCAATGAAACTGGTGGGCATCTTCGTCCTGTCGGCATTTGCAGTCTTCATTATGACGGAAGCCCGTAAGTGGACATTTTGGCGACTATCTTTTCTGTTACTCTGGTAGCTGGGAATTACTTCAAGTACCTTTTGTACTTATGTTCTTGGCCAACGTTACGACTTTCTCCCGACGTTATGCTAATAGATTAGTACTTCTGGTCCGAAAGCGAAGATACAATTTCTTCCGAAATATCATGTCAAATGAACATGTAAAATTTGACGAAAACTCCAGAGCACTCTTAGGACAAAGTTCTTATAAACGCTGGCAGTATTTCGCTCATCATCATTCTTGTATATCTTTCATGTAGGTTCTATGGGCGGTTTGGGGACCGGACCATCAGGCCTGGTAGGGCCGGGAGCAGGGTTCTCTCTCTCCGACCTCCTGCAGAACGAAGACGTCGCCAGCAGTTTCCTCGGAGGAGGAGGCGTGGCCAAAGCGGATCCGGAGCAGCTAGAACTGCCGTTCCTCTCAGTCGCGGCCGCCCCGGAACAACTGGAGCTGTTCAGCGCAAACCGGGACTTTCTACGCAGCGCAGCAGGACCTAAGATATTCGACGGGAAGAAGTAAAGATTTCAGACAGTGAACTTTGTAAGATATTATGACGGAACAGCGCATGAACAATACCATGTTCAGAACGCCGTGTTCCTGTTAATAGCCATTCGATTTGTGCATTATAATGTACTTGATTTGTGGAAAAGTTTTGCCAACTACGCACATATAAGTCCAGAAAAAAAAAACGTTTATTTCTTACTGTACGTGTACTGCTGCAGTCAAGTGCAATCATGCCGTCAGTGAAAATCATAATGAATATGTGATAATGATATCAATGTGGCAGTTTCTATGATGATTTTGTTGTAAATAAATATCAAAATGCGATATTCTGAGGTTACGTTCTGTGTTCTTAAAGGATAAGACTATACTAATAGGCACAAACCGTTTATGGCTGGCGTACTTCGAAAGCTTCAATGCGGGAGGTCTGCGTACATGTGAAGTAAATAGAGGAAATAATTCACCAGGAGAATGATCTGTCATCTTTTATACGTCACGGTCATCAATGCTTACAAAGTTTGGCAAGAAAAGCCATTGTGGTGTTACAATTCAAGTGAGCGTTATCGGAAGTGAACATAATGCTAATGAAAAGACGGAAACATTCCTATTGAATAAAGGAGTGAAAGAAAAGGAAGTAGGAAACATAGCATGGCGAGGATCCCCACCCTTCTCGGCACTTCTACCTAACATGTGCGGTGTTTCCCAGGCTGAACCTACCGCAGCGGCGGCGTGCCCGGCATAACAGGTGTCCATTCAGCGTCCCAAACCAAGACGAATTTCTATTGAAAAATACCTCGCGCGTTCCTCTATTCAGCCGCAGTATTCTAGCCAGCTATCGCATCGTTTATTTGTTGGAGTGGAAACAATTTTGCAGTAGTAGGTTGTCTATCATCTGTGGTGCATTTGTTTTGTTGAATGTCGCCGGCCCTCCACTCCCTACACCAGTACCATATGTCCAGGTATACCATAGGTATAGTCATAGGGCTATATCATCAGTACAATGTATATGATTGTGCCATTTGTGGTTGTACTTTTGTCTGGGTGGCAACGACGGTCTAGATTATGTAGATGACATCCAGCCTGTAGCAGGTCAGATGGAAATGTGGGTAAACATCTTGACTTTTTGAAGAAGAAATTGATCTGTGTATCAATGTCTTCTGAACAAGGTGATAACGAGGTTATTGTTTTAGTCTGACGGAAAGAAAGACCCCGTTAAGTGCCCATTCAAAATCAAAACCAATATTGTATTACCAAAAAGAACACTTTTCCTAAGGAGTTGCTTTTTCATGCTGAAAATTGAAGGAACTTCTGATGGTTTTAATACCACCCTCGAAGAAAAACGTCACTGTTTGGTTGTTCTTTGTGAGCGGAAACACGATGCACCATCATGAAATAAATTAGAAAACAAGTGCTTCAAATGTGATCTAGTACTGGTCGTGGCAAAACTTTTGAAACATTATTACTAGTATCTAAATATCACACAACTGGGTGAATTTGTGCTAATTTTGCGTTTGGGATTGTCCAAAACTTTTATACTCCAGTACACTGGGAAGTTTTGCTTCTTCAGTTCTATATTAGTGGTCATCGCTAAACATATCATTTGCACGTAGGTAAGCTGAACAAATATCTCTGTCACTAAGTGGTACGATCTTCTTGCGCTCATCAATCAGATCAAAAGACAGAAATAGTAAAAACCACTGTTATAAGAAGGATTTAGAACTCGGCGGTGCGATAGATATTTCTTAATTCTAAGTGCAGAAATTGATCTGTATATCAATGTCTTCTGAAGAGGGTGATAATAGTTATTGTTTTACTGTTTGACCAAAAAAAGAACTCGTTAAATCTTCATTCAAAAGCAAAACTGAAAAAGGGCATTTTTACCTCTTGAGGCAGAAGGAGGAGAACGTCTGTGTCAATCCTGGTTTATTATGCAGTCTCTTCAATCCTCATACTCTTGAAATAGGATGTTCTAATGACATGCGATAACGAGATATTGTCTTTTTCAAAAATGTAATCAAAACTTTTGCTTAAATATTCATAAAGTTCTGTTTGCTTTAACCCGGGTGGCCTCTAAATGATTTCTCAACCATCTTCAAAGTGCTATCTTGTATTGTGCTGACAACCCACTCAGATTTATTATCTTATGCATTGAGCGTGAGTGAAAGAACAGAATGAAACTTTTGCTTTTAGAGGGCCTATGGAATATGGGCCAAGTATTTCATCAGGGTTTCTATGGGACTTTATGTTACAGATAAAATGAGCTGTCAATACCAATGAGGTTATAAACTCCTTGCCTCATTGAAATGAAATCCCGTTACATGTTAGTACATATATATCATATTCATAATTAGTTCCGCTACAATGGGTGAATAGTGGACGTATGAAGCAATATTAAACAGCCGCGATAGCTCAGTTGGGAGAGCGTTAGACTGAAGATCTAAAGGTCCCTGGTTCAATCCCGGGTCGTGGCAGTTTTTTTAAACGTCCACCATGCTATCAGACTTTTTCAGTTCTATATTAGTGGGCTTCGCTAACATATCATTTGCACGTAGGTAAGCTGAACAAATATCTCTGTCACGAAGTGGTGCGATCTTCTTAATGAAGCGCGCTCATCATGCAATCATATCAAGAGACAGATATAGTAAAAACCACTGTTACAAGAGGGATTTAGAACTCGGCGGTGCGTTAGATATTTCTTGGCAAAGTTAATTACAAGCGCAGAAATTGATCTGTATATCAATGTCGTCTGAAGAGGGTGATAATAGGGTTATTGTTTTACTGTTTGACCGAAAAAAAAGAACTCGTTAAATCTCCATTCTAAAGCAAAACCGATGTTCTTTCCAAGAAAGGACGCTTGAAACTCTTGAGATAGAAGAGGGGAACATTTGTATCATCCTCGCTTTAATATGCATTTTCTTGAATCAGCGTCCTCTTGAAATAAGATGCCTATGTATGTGTTGATAATATGCGATAACGAGATATTGTCTTTTTCAAACAAGTAATCAAAACATTTGCTTGAATATTCATCAAGTTGTGTTTGCTTTAACCAGGGTGGCCTCTCAACAGTTTTACACTGTTTTAATAATCATATTAATTACCAAGGAGGTTATGATTTCCTGGCTAATACTAAATTGGGATAAAACATAATTACATATTAGTATATCAGTTTGTCCAGTAGTTCTACTGTAATGGGCGAATAATGCACGTAAGAAGACATTTCTAACCGCCGCGATAGCTCAGTTGGGAGAGCGTTAGGCTGAAGATCTAAAGGTCCCTGGTTCAATCCCGGGTCGTGGCAATATTTTTAACAATGTCAATTGGAATGGTATAAAACTTTGGTCAATCACTGTCCGTTATCATTGCAAAATGAATATGATGATAATCGCGAGGATGAGTAAAATGGATCAATAATCAAACAACATGACATTAATATGATACTTGGCGCTCTCTGGTTTTGATTTCCCCAACTTTGTGAGTACTCTTCAAGCATAGGTCTGTGGGCAAGATCGTTACCTTTCTAATACGTCTATTTTTTCTATCTCTAACCCAAGAGAGAGAAAAATAGGGCATAGCAAAAAGGTAACAATCTTCCCCACCAACCTTTGCTTACTGAGTAAGTAACTACATGTAGTACTTTCAAGTACTAGTACCTTTTGGCCAATGTCAAACAGCAGTAAAAATAAATTATTCATTTACTAAGAAATACTATTTACATATTCATTTTTCTTCATCGCGTGGTAGTAACAATAAGGGTGTTAATTCATGACCAAATATTGTTTTGTTTTCCACGTAGTCTTCTCGACACGTTTATTTTTATGTAAATCCGAGGTTAGGACTGGTGACAGGCGAGAAAATTCACGCGTTTGTCTGACATGAGATGATAAGTGTTGACCAGAAGTAACGTGTCTGTGAGACAGCGGAAGCCATGTCACCTATTTTAACACTTCGTTATTAGTTGTTTTTGCTAGTTTTTCTTTGTGTTTTCTTACAAAAATAATTATAATTAAACTTTGATATATGCCACCCAAGAAACTTGCATCCAATGTGGCTGTTCAATATACATGTGCAAGTATTAATAAACTCATATCACATCACATCATTACACACACTAATTTAGCTACATATATCCTATGTTGTAGCGGAGGGAAGAGAAACGTTACCACATAGGCACATACTTGCTAAGAAACGCTGTCGCTTATCAATTCATTTAGGCTGCACTACACAGATATTCCGCTAGGAGACTGTTGTTCAAACAAAATACCTGTCAACTGTCACTTGTCAAACTTGAAAGTACACAGAATGTTTATCCTGTAGACGATGTTAATCACTTCTAATGGGTTTATCCTAAGACGTTTAACTTTCTTTTGATGAAATATTCTAACGTTTGTCTGACAACTGTCACCTTTAATAGGCTTTGTCTACGTTATTTTCATTTCCCTTTCGTCTGTGCCAAATCCGTAAATTTTCGCACCATGGTGACGTAAGATTATCGGATTGAATCAGTGTGAAGAAGTCTTTTACAGTGTCGAGAGTAAGATCTAATGAACAGGAATAGTGAGAAATGTTGATGTCGCTAAAAATAGTAGGGGGTGGTGAATCGTTATTTTGTGTCAATTTTAATGCAGTATCATACGACCTCATTCGAGTCAATTAGACTTTAGCGAGTTGTGAAATGACACAGACTAGTCGCGAAAAACACCAACTCTATCTCACAAATGGAAGGTCATACATAGTTTGTCGTTTGTGCGTCATTTTCTCAATTCACAAGATTGTTCAGATACGAAGACATGATGTGTACATACGCTTGGAGACTTATTGTGGATCACGTTCATTGTCAAGGACAGTTGTAAGATGACTATTATAAATGAATTCGAACAAGTTGAATAAAGTCTTTTTATGCTGATTTCTACAATTGACTATTTATCAGCCTGCAAATGAGTCTGGTGGAGACTAGTCGTATGCTTTACTAAAGTCTACAAAACATGCGAACTGAGAATTCTTTTTAACATACACTAGTACATTAATTCCCTGGTGCATTTCTCTCATTTCTTCAGTGTTGAAAATGACGTAACTGTCACGTGATAGGGGATGGTGAGAAAATGGAGCAGATGTGAAGTCACCTCCGCGGAGGCAGTTTGCACGATTGGCGATAATGTGGACATAATAGGGCTGCCTTCACGGGCAATTTTGCATGAGAAAAAGCGGGCCGTGGGAACGCCGTAGTAGCAGTAGGCCGACAATGGCGCACCAACAGGTTTCCTGGCATCACAAAGGAATTTTCGCACTCAGGGGACGTGGGAATGGTGGGAAAGAAACGGTAGTCGCGGGAAGACAACGGAATTTCACAAAGCCTCGCGCAGGCCAGGATTGTGGAAGGCTGCCGTCATTATTCAGGCACGCGACCAAACGTCGTACCCCTTTATTAGAACTTGCGCGACGATGGAAAAATGAATGCCTAGGAAATGACATCAGGTACTCATTAGAATTCGCACAAACCTGCTGCATTACGTCATTCTTAGACAACTCCCCCAACACACATAAAGGGAAGCCAGAAAGTTTAGACTTTAGCAGGGAATTGGGAAATACCACCAAATTTTATCACCCTAGTAGATACCATCATTTCAAGACTGGTAGAAATCGATATGAACTCCTTCCAGTTGTAGGTTTGGCTCGTGGCAGGTGGCGGGAAGGCTGTAAAAAACAGGTTAGAATTTCAGACACGCGTGCCGGGCGGCCGAGCGCATGTCAAATATTTTCGTCACCAGAAAGACCACGGCTCCGCCGCCGAGTCAAAGCGGGTTGTTTGACCCGTGGCTCGCCGGACAGAAGAGAGTTCACCCGGAGTGTGGGAAAAGCAAACTTTCCTACAAGTCAGATCGGAAAGTCAAACGATCACCTTTCAATCAAACAGTGTGTAAACGCTATGCATACAAACGCGCTTGTGGACTTCGCCCGCGCTTAGCATGCTATCTTCGCGCCAAACGTTTCTGTCAACAACAGATTGTGCAAACGACAGAACGGCTGCGGAATGCGTCCCCCATTTACACGAGCGAGTCGTTTGCTCGACAAGTGTTTTTCTTTCTGCCGATAAAATTGTCACCCTGATACCAGAGGAAGCCCGTTCCCACGGCCTTGGCGTCAGTTGATGAAGCCCAGAGCTCTGGTGCGCGACTGGAAGTGATTTGCACACTGGCTTTTGTGATTGAACCTTTTTTGATTCCGCGCACTTACAACTACCTTAGAAATCGAACACCTTCATTTCCTCACCGATAAAAAACACACTGATACTTGAAATGACACTACCTTTCCAGATTTTGCAATGTATTGTAATGACTGTCTTATATTGTTCCCGCACTAGAGGTACTGTACATGTAAAGTAATGATACACCATGCGCCCTGGCACGCGACCTTATGGAAAACTCACATCCCCTCAGATGAGTTCCGCATGTACTGCAGTAGTACCACCGGAAACGCGCCGGGGCTGTTTCACGATAACCAGCCGAGTCTCTCCGGAAGCCGCCGGAGCGAGCTCCCATCATCCCGGGAAGGGCGAGGGAAACCCGATAGCTGGATTTGGTCGGCAGCCAGGTAAAGGCGGACCGCCGTGTAGGGCCGCCGGTAGACGCGTGTCCCACCTCCGCCCGCGCCAGCGTCTGTCGAACGCGTGCCGCAGACAGCTCCTGACACCCGGTAAGGGATCGGAGCCATGGATACGATCCCTATCACTGCCAAACCAGGTAACGGGAGAGTTTGGTACAGCACCATTACGGACGCTCGGTGTCGCGGTAGATCATCCTACATTCACCTCCAAGTTTGGTGAAAAAAAGGCAAAAAGAGAAACACAACTCACAGGCAAAAGAGAAATATATGGCAAAGTCATGGCCCTCACAGATAAGAATAAACACTTGTTGGATCGAGGTCCAGTGCCAGTACTGTCTCACACCAAGCTCACAGAATAACATAATATCGCTAAAAGTTCTGAGATGAAAACACAAACTGTCTTGCTTTCGGTCATTTCAATTAACATGAGCAGACCATCTCTGAAATGTAATAAACGAATATCAATTTTACTTGGGAACGTAGGTTTGTAGGAAATTGCTTTTCTCGCCTAATCCTTATCATAATCCTCAGAACACAAAACGTTTCGCTACGTGCGCGTTTTTTCCACCTTACATTTTATGAATGTGTTGTTGGGCGGTAAAATCGTGCTCCACCATTTCCCGCCAAAACTTAATCGTTTTTGCTCGGGGGCAAATTGGCGGAGATACGGTCGGTCTGTTTCGGCATTCTCCCCGTGGGAACACGGCCAGGGGCACTTATGGCGCTGCTTGACTCTTACCCCGGCGTGTCACCCACATTCCTCCAGCCACTGACTGAATTTACCCGAAAGGCATTCGAACAGAACACGGTTCTTTCGTCTCCCACCCAGCCATACATGTCAGTCGTCGGATTTTCGGGACGCGGCGAACGCACACACGATTGTTTTGTGACTTTCAGCACAGCCATATACCATTTAACATCTTATCAGCACCCCTTGTTTACATTTGCAACCCTTGTTTACTGTACGCGCCGGACAGGACTTGGGGGCGGGGTTTTCCCACACTCCAGCCAGCCGCAGACAAAAGGCCCGGCACGTGCTTAGCGGGATAATAAGCCTGCCACTTTGCGTCCGCATGCCAACAGATGTCAACTGTCAGAGGTGGCCATGCAAGAGTGATTGGCATTACAACACACTGGACCAATAGTGAGGCACTACGTCACACGTGCAGTGACTTCCACCAATGGGACGTCCCCAGTTTCCAAAATGGCGACGCACCCCTATCCTCCTATTGGCTGAGACCGCATGAATGTAGTGTGGGAACCGGTCGCCACAGAATTTCACACGAGCACAGAAGGATATAAATACAAAGCAGAAATCTCTGTTCCCACACTCGCCACACGACCGTCCATTGAGAAGTTGATCGCAGAACGCCGTTCGCAGTCACGAAGTTTCATTCCTACACATTCGCCGGACTTACTCGGAATAACTCCAGACCGTGCAACATGCCTGCCGAGAAGGTTGTGGACAAGGCCCGTGAGGCAAGAATGGAGA